>NC_072000.2:2814802-3125684 GCF_028885655.2 Pongo abelii | reverse complement strand
TATGGAATGGAATATGCAATGGAATCAGGAATGGAATGTGGAATGGAAAGTGGAATGGAATGGAATTGAATGTGGAATGGAATGGAATGGAATGGAACGTGAAATGGAAAGTGTAATGGAAAGTGGAAGGGAAAGTAGAATGGAACGTAGAATATAATGTGGAATGGAAAGGAATGGAATGTGGAATGGAATGGAATGGCATATGGAATGGAATAGAATGGAATGGAATGTGGAATGTAATGGAATGGAACGTGATATGGAAAGCTGAATGGAATGGAATGAAATGTGGAATGGAAGGTGGAATGGAATGGAATGGAATGTGGAATGCAACGTGAAATGGAAAGGAATGTGGAATGAAATGTGGAACGCAAAGGAATGGAATGCAATGCAATGTGGAATGGAATGGAATGGAATGTGGAATGGAATGGAATGGAACGTAGAATGGAATGGAATGGAATGGAATGGAACATAGAATGGAATGGAATGGAATGAATGGAATGTGGAATGGAAGGGGTAATAGAATGGAATGAATTGTGGAATGGAATGTAATGGAATGTAGAATGGAATGGAATGGAATATGGAATGTGTAATGGAATGGAAAAAATGTGGAATGGAATGGAATGGAAAGAATGTGGAATGGAATGGAATGTGGAATGGAATGGAATGGAAAGTTGTATGGAATGTGGAATTGAATGGAATGGAATGTGGAATGGAATTGAATGGAATGTTGAATGAAATGTGGAATGGAATGGAATGGAATGTGGATTGGAATGGAATGGGTTGTGGAATGGAATGGATTGGTATGTGGAATGGAACGTGGAATGAAATGCGGAATGGAATTGAATGGAATGTGGAATGGTGTGTGGAATGGAATGGAAAGGAATGTAGAATGGAACGTGGAATGAAATGTGGAATGGAATGTGGAATGGAATGGTATGCAATGAAATGGAATGTGGAATTGAATGGAATGGAATGTGGAATGGAATGGAAAGGAATGTAGAATGGAACGTGGAATGAAATGTGGAATGGAATGTGGAATGGAATGGTATGCAATGAAATGGAATGTGGAATTGAATGGAATGGAATGTGGAATGGAATGCAATGGAAAGTGGAATGGAATGGAATGCAATGTGGAATGGAATGTGGAATGGACTGGAATGGAATGTGGAAGGGAATGTGGAATGCAATGGAATGGAATGCGGAATTGAATGGCATGGAAAAGAATAGAACGTGGAATAAAATGTAATGTGTAATGGAATAAGGAATGGAATGGAAGGGAATGTGGAATGGAAAGTGAATTGGAATGAAATGGAAGGTGGAATGGAGGAATGGAATGGAAGGTGGAATGGAGGAATGGAATTGAATGTGGAATGGAATGGAATTAAATGTGGAATGGAATGTGGAATGGTATGTGAAATTGAATGGAATGGAATGTGGAACTGAATCGAATGGAATGTGGAATGGAAAGTGGAATAGAATGGAATGGAATTTGTAATGGAATGGACTGGAATGTGGAATGGAATGGAATGGAATGTGGAATGGAATGTGGAATGAAATGGAATGGAATGTGGAGTTGAATCTAATGGAATGTGTAATGAAATGTGGAATGGAACGGAATGGAATGTGGAATTGAGTCGAACGGAATGTGGAATGGAATGGAATGGAATGGAACGTGGAATGGAATAGACTGGAATGTGGAATGGAATGGATTGGAATGGATTGTGGAATGGAATGGAATGGAATTTGGAGTGGAGTGGAATTTAATGGAGTGGAATGTGGAATGGTATGTTTAATGGAATGGAATGGAATGTGGAACGGAACGTGGAATGGAAAGTGGAATGTAATGTGGAATGGTACGTGCAATGGAATGGAATGTGCAATGATATATGGAATGGAACGGAACGCAATGTGGAATGGAATGGAATGTGGAATGAAATGGAATGGAATGTGGAATGGAATGGAACGGAATGCGTAATGGAATGCTATGCAACGAGGAATGGAAAGTGAAATGTAACGTTTAATGGAATGAAATGGAATGCGGAATGGAATGGAATGTGGAATGGAATGCAATTTAATATGGAAGAGAATGGAATGCTGTCTGGAATGGAATGTAAGGGATTGTGGAATGGAATGGAATTGAATGTGGAATGGAATGGAATGGAATGTGGAATGGAATGGAATGTGGAATGGAATGTGGAATGAAACGGAATGGAACGTAAAATGGAATGTGGAATGGAATGTGGAATGGAATGGAATGGGATGTGGAATGGAATGCAATGCAATGGAATGGAATGTGGAATGGAATTTCGAATGCATTTGGAACTTAATGTGGAATGGAATGGATTGGTATGTGGTATGGAACGGAATGAAAAATGAAGTGCAATATGGAATGGAATGTGGAATGGAATGTGGAATAGTATGAGGAATGGAATGGAATGCAATGGAATGTGGAACGTAACCTGGAATGGAAAGTGGAATGTAACGCGGAATTGTACGTGCAACGGAATGGAAGGTGGAATGGCATGTGGAATGGAATGGAACGCAAAGTGGAATGGAATGGAATGGAATGTGGAATGGAATGGAATGTGGAATGAAATGGACTGGAATGTGGGATGGAATGGATTGGAATGCAGAATGGAATGCTACGGAACGAGGAACGGAACGTGGAATGTAACGTTTAATGGAATGGAATGGAATGTGGAATGGAATGGAATGTGGAATGGATGCAATAGATTATGGAAAAGAATGGAATGCTGTTTGGAATGGAATGTAAGGGAATGTGGAATGGAATGGAATTGAACGTGGAATGGAATGGAATGGAATGTGAAATGGAATGGAATGTGGAATGGAATGTGGAATTAAATGGAATGGAATGTGGAACGGAATGTGGAATGGAATGGAATGGAATGTGGAATGGAATGGAATGAAATGGAATTTGGAATGGAATGTGGAATGGAATGGAAAGAATGTGGAATGGAATGGATTGTGGAATGGAATGTGTAATGGAAAGGAATTTAAAGTGGTATGGAATGTGGAATAGAATTGAATTGAATGTGGAATGGAATGGAATGTTGAATGGAATTGAATGGAATGTGGAATGAAATGTGGAATGGAAGGGAATGGAATGTGGATTGGAATTGAATGGGATGTGGAATGGAATGGATTGGCATGTGGAATGGAACGTGGAATGGAATGTGGAATGGAATTCAATGGAATGTGGAATGGTATGTTGAATGGAATGGAACGGAATGTAGAATGGAACATGGAAACGAATGTGGAATGGAATGTGGAATGGAAAGGTATGCAATGAAATGGAATGTAAAATTGAGAGGAATGGAATGTGGACTGGAATGGAATGGAAAGTGGAATGGAATGGAATGGAATGTGGAATGGAATGGAATAGAATTTGGAATGGAATGGAATTCATTGTGGAATGGAATGGAATGGAATGTGGAAAGGAATGCAATGGAATGTGGAATGGATTGGAATGGAATGGAATGGAATGTGTAATAGAATGTAACGGAATGTGGAACGGAATGGAATGGAATGTTTAATGGCATGTGGAATGGATTGGAATTGAATTTAATGGAATGTGGAATGGAATGGAATCGAATGGAATGTGGAATGGAACGTGGAATCGAATGTGGAGTGGAATTGAATGGAACGTGGAATGGTATCTGGAATGGAATGGAATGGAATGTGGAACGGAACGTGGAATGGAATGTGGAATGGAATATGGAATGGAACGTGGTATGGAATGGAATGCGGAATGCAACGGAATGCAATGTGGAATGGAATGGAAGGTGGAATGGAATGGCATGCAATCTGGAATAGAACGTGGAATGGAGTGGAATAGAATGTGGAATGGAATTGAATGGAATGTGGAATGGAATGGAATGGAATGAGTAAAGGAAAATGTAATGGAATGTGGAATGGAATGTGGAATTGAAAGGAATGTGACATGGAAAGGAATGTGGAATGGAATGGAATGGAATGTGTTATGGAAAGGAATGCGATGTGGTCGGAATGTGGAATGGAATGTTTTGGAATGTGGAATGGAATGGAATGGCATGTGGAATGGATTGTAACGCAATTTTGAATGGAATGAAATGGAATGTGGACTGGAAAGGAATGGAATGTGGAACGGAATGGAAAGGAATGGAATGTGAAATGGAATGTGGAATAGAATGTGGAATTCAATGGTATGTGATGTGGAATGGAAAGTGTAATGGAATGGAATGGAATGTGGAATGGAATGGAGTGTGGAATGCTCTGTGGAATGGAATGGAATGTAATTTGGAATGGAATGGAACGCAGTGTGGAATGGAATGGAAAGGAATGTGGCATTCCATTCCGTTCAATTCCACATTACATTCCGTCCCATTCCACATTCCATTGCACATTTCCTTACACTTTCCATTTCACATTCCAGTCTGCATTCCGTTCCATATTTCCTTCCACATTCCATTCCACATTCCATTCCATTCCACATTCCGTTCCACATTCCATTCCTTTCCATTCCACATTCCGTTCGTTTTCATTCCACATTCCATTCCACATTTCATTCCACATTCCATTCCCCATTCCATTCCATTTCACATTCTATTCCACATTCAACTCCATTCCATTTCACATTCCGTTCCATTCCATTCCACATTCCATTCCGTTCAATTCCACATTCCATTCCATTCCATTGCATTTCACATTCCATTCCATTCCATTCCACATTCATATTCCATTCCATTCCAATCCACATTCCATTCCGTTCCATTCCACAATTCCACAATCCAATCCATTCCATTCCACATTCCATTCTATTACATTCCACATACCATTCCATTCCATTCCAGTCCATTCCACATTCCATACCATTCCATTCTATTCCACATTCCATTCCATTCCATTCCATTCCATTCCACATTCCATTCCTCTCCATTAAATTCCACATTCCTTTGCATTCCATTCCTCCTTCCATTCCATTCCCTTCCACATTCCATTCCATTACATTCCATTCCACATTCCATACCATTCCATTCTATTCCACATTCCATTCCTTTCCTTTCCACATTCTAATCCGTTCCATTCCATCCCACCTTCCATTCCTTTCCATTCCACATTCAATAACATTCCGTTCCATTCCACATTCCATTCCTTTCCATTCTCCATTCCATTCCGTTCCATTCCACATTCAAATCCGTTCCATTCCATTCCATTCCACATTCCATTCCCTTCCTTTCCACATTCCTTTCCATTCCATTCCACAATTCATTTCACATTACATTCCATTCCACATTACATTCCATTCCACATTCCATTCCACATTCCATTCCATTGCATTCCACTTACCATTCCATTCAATTCCACATTCGATTCCATTCCATTCTCTGCCATTCCACAATCCATTCCATTCCTTTCCATTCCACATTCCATTGCATTCCATTGAATTCCACATACAATACCATTCCGTTCGTCATTGCATGCCAATGCATTCCACATTCCATTCCTTTCTATTCCATTCTACATTACATAACATTCCATTCGATTCCACATTCCATTCCTTTCATTCCACATTCCATAAAATTCCGTTCCATTCCACATTCCAATCCTTTACATTCTACATTCTATTCCATTCCATTCCACATTCCAATCTTATCCGTTCTATTCCATTCCAGTTTCCATTCCCTTCCATTCCAGATTCCTTTCCATTCCATTCCACATTCCATTCCACATTCCATTCCACGTTCCATTCCATATTCCCTTCCATTACCTTCTACTTTCAATTCCATTCCATTCCATTCTATTCCATTCTGAAATCTTTTCCATTCCATTCCATTCCAAATTATATTCTACATTCCATTCCATTCCATGCCACATTCGAATCCATTTCATTCCACATTCCATTCCATTCTATTCCACATTCCGTTCCTTTCCATTCCACATTACATTCCACTTTCCATTCCACGTTCAATTAAAAGTTCCATTCCACGTTCCATTCAATTCCATTCCACGTTCCATTGCAAAATCCATTCCATTCCATTCCACATTCTATTCCACAATCGAATGCACATTCTATTCCACATTCAATTCGGTTCCATTGCACATTCCATTACATTCCATTCCACATTACATTCCACATTCCATTCCATTCAATTCCATATTATATTCCATTCCATTCCACATTCCATTCCAATTTGCCTTGCGTTACATTCCACATTCCATTCCATTACATTCCACATTCCAATCCATTCCATTCCGCATTGGATCCCATTCCTTTCCACGTTCCATTCCACTCCATCCCACATTGCATGCCATTCTTCTCCGCATTCCATTCCATTCCATTTAAACTTTCCATTACATTCCATTCCACATTCGATTCCACATTCAATTCCATTCCACATTCTATTCCACATTGCATTATACATTCCATTCTACTCCATTCCACATTCCATTGCACATTCCATTCCACATTCCTTTCCATTCCAATCCACATTCCATTCCATTACATTCCACATTTCATTACTCATTGCATTTCTTTCCATTCTATTCCACATTTCATTCCATTCCGACCCACATTCCATTCCATTCCATTCCAAATTCCATTCCGTTCCATTCCATTCCTCATTCCATTCCGTTCCGTTACAACCAGATTCCGTTCCACATTCCATCCCATTCCATTCCACATTCCATCCTACATTCCATTCCACATTCCATTCTACATTCCATTCCATTCCATTCCACGTTCCATTCCATTCCAATCCATTCCATTCCACATTGCATTCGATTCCATTCAATTCCATTCCACATTCCATTCCATTTCATTCCACGATCCATTCCATTCCATTTCACATTTCATTCTACATTCCATTCCATTCTTTTTCACATTCCATTTCACATTGCAACCCATTCCATTCCGCATTCCATTCCACGTTACTTTGCACGTTCCATTCCACGTTCTTTTCCACCACATTCCTTTCCATTCCATTCTGAATTCCTTTCCATTCCATTCCAAATTATATTCGACTTTCCCTTCCATTCCATTCCACATTCCATTCCATTCCATTCCGTATTCCATTACATTCCATTCCATTGCATTCCGCATTCCATTCCATTTCACACTGAATTCCATTTCACCCCACATTTCATTCCATTGAATTCCACATTCCATTCAACTCAATTCCGCCTTCCATTCCATTGCATTCCACATTCCATTCCATTCCACACTCCATTCCATTCCATTCAATTACACATTCCATTCCACATTCCAATCCACATTGCATTCCATTCCACATTCCATTCCATTCCATTCCAAATTCTATTCCTTTCCATTCCATATTCCATTCCATTCCACTTTCCATTCCTTTCCATTCCACTTTTCATTCCATTCCACTCCACTTTCCATTCAATTCCATTCCACATTCCATTTCATTCCACTTTCAATTCCATTCTATTCCATTATACATTCCAATCCACATTCCATTCCATTTCACTATTCATTCAATTCCATTCCATTCCAATTTCCATTCAATTCCGTTCCATTCCAAATTCCATTCCATTCCATTCCTCATTCCATTCCATTCCATTCCATTCCCCATTCCATTCCATTCCATTCCACATTCAATTCCATTCCATTACACATTCCTCTCCATTCCATTGCATTCCATTCCACATTCCATTCCATTCCATACCATTCCATATTCCATTGCTTTCCATTCCACACTCCATTTATTTCAATTCCATTCCAGATTACATTCCGCGATGCATTCCATTCCATTCCACATTCTATTCCATTCCATTCTGCTTTCCATTCCATTCCATTCCATTACATTCCACATTGCATTTCATACAATTCCGCATTCCATTCCATTCCTTTCCATTCCACATTCAATTCCATTAAAATCCACATTCCGTTCCATTCCGTTCCACATTTCATTCCATTCCATTACTTTCCACATTCCATTCCATTCCATTCCATTCTATTCCCTTCCACATCACATTCCATTCCATTCCACATTCCATTCCATTACATTCCACATTTCCTTCCATTCCTTTGCATTCCCCATTCCATTCCAATCCATTGCATTCCATTTCACATTCCATTCCGCATGCCATTCCATTCCTCATTCCATTCCATTCCTTTGCATTCCACATTCCATTCCATTCCATTCCATTCCATTCCTCTCCACATTCTATTCCACATTCCATTTCATTCCATTCTACTCCTAATTCAATTCCATTCCATTCCACATTCCATTCCTTTCCATCCCACATTCCATTCCATTCCATTCCACAGTCCATTGCTTTAAATTCAACACTCCATTCCATTCCATGCCACTTTCCACTCCATTCCATTCCACATTCCATTTCATTCCAGGTCACATAGCATTGGTTTCCATTCCACATTCCATTCCTTTCCATTCCACATTCGATTACTTTCCACATTCCAATACATTTCATTCCACATTTCATTCCATTCCATTCCTTATTCCATTCCATTCCATCCATTACACATTCCATTCCACATTGCATTCAATTCCACTTTGCATTCCATTCCACATTCCATTCTATTCCATTCCATTCCACATTACATTAAATTTCACATTCCTTTCCATTCCATTCCACATTCCGTTCCATTCCATTCCATCCCGTTACACATTCTATTCCTCATTCCATTCCATATTCCATTCCATACCATTCCACATTCCATTCCATTCCATTCCATTCCACATTCCATTCCATTCCATTGCGTTCCGTATTCCATTCCATTCAACTCAACATTCCATTCCATATTCCATTACATTCCATCCATTACACATTCCATTCCACATTCGATTCCATTCCACTTTCCATTCCATTCCATGTCCCATTCCATTCCGTTCCATTCCACATTGCATTCCATTTCACATTGCTTTCCGTTCCATTCCACATTCCATTCCATTCCATTCCATTCCATTACACGTTCTATTCGACATTACATTAAATTCCATTCCACATTTCATTCCATATTGCATTCCCTTCCATTCCACATTCCATTCCATTCCATTCCATTCCACATTCCATTCCATTCCATTGCATTCCACATTCCATTCCCTTCATCTCCCCTTTCTATTCCACATTCCATTCCACTTTCCATTCCATTCCACATTCCATTCCATTCCATTCCATTCCACATTCCATTCCATTCCATTGCATTCCACATTCCATTCCCTTCATCTCCCCATTCTATTCCACATTCCATTCCAGTTTCCATTCCATTCCATTCCACATTCCATTCCATTCCATTCCATTCCACTTTCCATTCCATTCCATTCCATTCCACATTCCATTCCCTTCATCTCACCATTCTATTCCACATTCCATTCCACTTTCCATTCCATTCCATTCCACATTCCATTCCATTCCATTCCATTCCACATTCCATTCCATTCCATTCCATTCCACATTCCATTCCATTCCATTGCATTCCACATTCCATTCCCTTCATCTCACCATTCCATTCCACATTCCATTCCACGTTCCATTCCATTCCTTTCCACATTCCATTCCATTTCATTGCAGTATCCATTCAATTCCTTTCGAAATTCCATTCCAAATTCCATGCCACAATCAATTCTATTCCATTCCACATTCCATTCCTTTCCATTTCTCTTTCCAATGCATTCGATTCCACATTCCATTCCATGTTCCTTTCCAACCCATTCCACGTTCTTTCCAACCCATTGCACCTCCATTACACGTTCCAATCCACATTCCATTCCTCATTCCATAAATCGTTCCATTCCATTCCTTTCCACGTTCCATTCTCACCCATTCAACTTTCCATTTCACATTCCATTCCTTTGCATTCCACGTTCCATTTCTCATTGAGTTTTACATTCCATTCCACAATCCATTCCGTTCCATTCCACATTCCATTCCACATTCGATTCCACATTCCATTCCATCCCATTCCACATTCCATTCCACTCCATTCCACATTGCATTCCACATTCCATTCCAAATTCCATTCCACGTTACATTCCATTCCATTCCATTTTCCATTCTACATTCTATTCTATTCCATTCCACATTCCATTCCATTCCTTTCCACATTCTATTCCACATTCCATTCCACATTCCTTGACACATTCCATTCCATTCCATTCCATTCCACATTCTCTTCCACATTCCACTCCACATTCTATTCCATTCCATTCCACATTCCATTCCGTATTCCATTCAATTCAATTCCCCATTCCATTCCACGTTACATTCCACATTCATTTCCACATTTCATTCCAAGTTCCATTCCAATCCATTCCACGTTCTATTCCAAGTGCCATTCCACATTACATTCCACATTGCAATCAACATTCCAATCCATTTAATTCTGCGATCCATTCCGCATTCCATTCCTTTCCGTTCGACTTTCCTTTCCACATTCCTTTCCTTTTTATTCCATGTATCATTCCACATTCAATTCCACATCCCATTCCACATTCCATTCCGTTCCATACCACATTTCATTCAACATTCCATTCCACATTCCATTCCACATTCAAATCCATTTTATTCCATTCCATTCAACATTCCATTCTTCAGTCCTTTCCATGCCATTGCACATTGCATTCCACATTGCATTCCACTTTCCATTCCACTTTGCATTCCATTCCATTGCAAGTTCCATTCTACATTCCATTCCACTTTGCATTCCATTCCATTGCATGTTCCATTCTACATTCCATTCCATTGCATTCCACATTTCATTCCGCATTCCATTCCACATTCCATTCCTTTCCATTCCACATTCCATTTCACATTCCATTCCATTCCATTAAACAATGCTTTCCACATTCCATTCCATTCCATTCCACATTCCATTCCACATTCCATTCCAATCCATTCAATTTCAATCTAAATTCCTTTCAATTTCAATCCACTTTCATTTCAATTCCATTCCACATTACATTCCATTCCATTCCACATTCCATTCCATTCCTTTCCACATTCCATTCCATTTCATTCCGCATTCCATTTCATTCCATTCCACATTCCATTCCACTTTCCATTCCATTGCATTCTACATTCCATTCCATTCCATTCCATTAAACCTTCCATTCCACTCTACTCCACGATCCATTCCATTCCATTCCACATTCCATTCCATTCCATTCCATATTATATTCCACATTCCATTCCAAATCCCATGCCACGTTCCATTCCATTCCATTCCACATTCCATTTCTGATTACATTGCACGTTCCATTCCATTGCATTCCACATTCCATTCCATTCCATTCCACATTCCATTCCACGTTGCATTCCAATCCATTACGCTTTCCATTCGCATTCCATTGCACATTCCATTTCACATTCCATTCATCGTTCTGTGACATTCCATTCCATGTTCCATTCCATTCCATTGCACGTTCCATTCCACATTCCATTCATTTGCATTCCACGTTCCATTCCACATTGAATTCCACATTCCATTCCACATTCCATTCCGTTTCATTCCACATTCCGTTCCATATTCCTTTCCACATTCCATTAAAAATTCCATTCCTTTCCATTCCATTCCACTCCACATTCCATTCCACATTCCATTCCATTCCATTCCAAATTACATTCCACATTCCATTCAACATTCCATTACATGACATTACATATTTCATTCTACATTCCATTCCATTCCATTCCAGATTCCATTTCCCATTCCTTTCCCAATTCCATTCCACATTCCATTCTCTTCCATTCCACATTCCATTCCATACCGTTCCACATTCAATTCCATATTCCATTCAATTCCATGCCCCATTCCATTCCACATTCCACTTCATTCAATTCTATATTCCATTCCACGTTCCATTCCATATTCCATTCCACGTTCCCTTCCATTCCATTCCACATTCCGTTGCACTCCATTCCACATTCCATTCAATTCCATTCCACGTTGCATTCTACGTTCCATTCCATTCCATTCCAGGTTCCATTCCTCCTACCAACGCACATTCCATTCCACATTCCTTTCCACATTCCATTCCATATTCCCTTCCACATTCCAATCCACATTTCATTCCACGTTCCATTCCAATCCATTCCACGTTCCACTCCAATCCATTCCACGTTCCACTCCACGTTCCATTCCACATTCCATTCCACATTGGCCTCAAAGTTCCATTCCATTCCATTACGTGTTCCATTCCACGTTCCACTCAATTCCATTACCCTTTCCATTCAACATTCCATTCCTGTGGTTTCCACGTTCCATTCCACTGTCAATTCCACATTCCATTCCACATCACTTTCCATTCCATTGCATATTCCATTCTACATTCCATTCCAATCCATTCCACATTCCATTCCACATTCCATTCCACAATACATTAATTTCCATTCCACATTCCATGCCACATTCCATTCCATTCCATTCCACAATCCATTCCATATTCCATTCCATTCCATTCCTCTTTCCATTCCACATTCCATTCAATTCCATTCAATTTCATACCACATTCCTTTCCACTTCATTCCACTTTCCATTCAATATCATTCCTCATTCCATTACATTCCATTCCATATTCCATTCCATTCCTTACCACATTCCATTCCATTTCATTCCACATTCCATTCAATTCCATTCCACATACAATTCCACATTCCACTCTATTCCATTCCACTTTTCATACCGTTCAATTCCATTCCACATTCAATTCCACATTCTATTCCATTACCTTGCACATTCCATTCCACTTTCCATTCCATTCCTTTCTACATTCAATTCCATTCCATTCCATTCCATTCCACATTCCATTCCAAATTCCAGGCCACAATCCATTCCTTTCCATTCCGCATTCCATTCCTCATTCCATTCCATTCCATTTCACATTCCATTCCATTCTATTTCACGTTCCATTCTTTTCAATTCCACATCCCATTCCATGTTACATTCCAACCCATTCCACTTTCCATTCCACTTTCCCATCCGCATTCCTTTCCTCATTCCATTCATCGTTCCATTCCATTCCATTCCACTTTCCATTCTCACCCATTCAACTTTACATTTCACATTCCATTCCTTTGCATTCCGCGTTCCATTCCTCATTGAATTCCACATTCCATTCCACAACCCATTCCGTTCCATTCCACATTCCATTCCAAAACTCATTCCGTTCCATTCCACATTCCATTCCACATTCCATTCCACAATCCATTCCATTACATTACACATTGCTTTCCACATTCCATTAAAAATTCCATTCCACATTCCATTCCATTCCACATTCCATTCCACAATCCATTCCATTACATTACACATTGCTTTCCACATTCCATTAAAAATTCCATTCCACATTCCATTCCATTTCCCATTCTACATTCCATTCCATTTTCCATTCTACATTCAGTTCCATTCCATTCCACATTCCGTTCCTTTCCATTCCACATTCTATTCCACATTCCATTCCACATTTCACGACACATTCCGTTCCCTTCCATTTCACTTTCTATTCCACATTCCACTCCACATTCTTTCCATTCCATTCCACATTCCATTCCATATTCCATTCATTTCAATTCCCCATTCCATTAAACGTTCCATTCCACATTCCATTCCACGTTCCATTCCAATCCATTGCACGATACATTCCATGTTCCATTCCACATTACATTCCACATTGCACTCAAAGTTCCATTCCATTGAATTCCGCATTCCATTCCACGTTCCATTCCATTCCATTTGACTTTCCATTCCACAATCCATTCCACAATCCATTCCATTCCATTCCATATTATGTTCCACATTGCATTCCAAATCCCATGCCACGTTCCATTCTATTCCATTCCACATTCCATTCCACATTCCATTGCATATTCCATTCAGCTTTCCATTGGACATTCCATTCCATATTCCATTTCACGTTCCATTCATCGTTCTGTTCCATTCCATTCCACGTTCCATTCCATTCCATTGCACGATCCATTCCATATTCCGTTCATTTGCATTCCACGTTACATTCCACATTGAATTCCACATTCCATTCCGTTCCATACCACATTCCATTCCACACTCCATTCCACATTGCATTCAACATTCCATTCTGTTCCACTGCACATTCCTTTCCTCATTCTATTCTGCATTCCATTAAACATTCCATTCCACATTATATTCCTCACTCCATTCCACATCCCATCCCACGTTGTATTTTGTTACGTTCCACATTCCTTTCCACATTCCATTCCACATTCCATTCCATTCTATTCCACATTCCATTAAACATTCCATTCCATTCCATTTCACATTCCATTCCGTTAAATTCCAGATTCCTTTCCATATTCCATTCCACATTCCATTCCATTCTATTCCACATTCCATTAAACATTCCATTCCATTCCATTTCACATTCCATTCCGTTAAATTCCAGATTCCTTTCCATATTCCATTCCACATTCCATTTCACATTCGGTTCTACCTTACGTTCCACATTCCTTTGCATTCCATTTCACATTTCATTCCATTGCATTCCACATTCAATTTCACATTCCATTCCTTTCCATTCCACATTTCTTTCCACATTCCATTCCATATTCCATTCCTCATTCCGTTCAATATTCCATTCCACATTGCATTCCACTCCGTTTCACATTTCGTTCCACATTGCATTTCATATTCCATTCCATTCCATTCCTCATTCGATTCCATTCCACATTCCATTCCTTTCCAATCCACATTTCATTCAATTCCATTCCCCATTCCTTTCCATTCCATTCTACATTCCTTTCTACGATCCATTCCAATGTCCATTCAATTACATTCCACGTTCCGTTCCATATTCCATTCCATTCCATTCCAGTTATCTTTCCACGTTTCATTCCACATTCCATTCCATTCCATTCCGCATTCCATTTGATTCCATTCCACATTCCATTCCATTCCATTCCATTCCACATTCCATTACACGTTCCATTGCATTCTATTGCACTTTCCATTACACATTGCATTCGACTTTCCCTTCCAAATTCCAATCCACATTTCATTTCACTTTCTATTCCACTCCATTTCACAATCCTTTCCACATTCCACTCCATTCCGTTCTATTCCATATTCTATTCCATTCCATTCCACATCCCATTCTACATTCCATTCCAATTAATTCTATTCCACATTCCATTCCATTCCATTCCAAATTCCATTCCATTCCAATCCACATCCCATTCCACATTCCATTCCAACTTCCATTCCACATTCCATTCCATTCCATTCCACATTCCATTCCATTCAATTCCACATTTCATTCCACATTCCTTTCCTCATTCAATTCCACTCCATTCGATTCCACATTCCATTACATTCCATTCCACATTCCATTCCATTACACATTCCATTCCAAATTCCATTCCACATTCCATCCACGTTGCATTCCATACCATTAAACATTCCATTCCACTCCATTCCATTCCACATTCCATTCAATTCAATTCCACTTTCCATTCCTTTCCATTGCACATTCCATTCCGTTCCATTCCATTCCAGGTTCCATTCCATACTGTTCCACTTTCCGTTCATTCCATTCCACATTCCATTCCACATTCCAGATAATTGCGTTCCATTCCACATTACATTCCATTCCATTAATCATTCCGTTCCTCGTTCCATTCCACTTTCCATTGTGCATTCCATTACATGTTCCATTCCACGTTCCATTCCATTCCATTCCACATCCCATTCCACATTATGTTCCATCCCATTCCTCATTCCATTCCACTCCATTCCACATTCCATTCCACATTACGTTCCATCCAATTCCACATTCCATTCCATTCCTTTCCACATTCCATTCCATTCCATTCCACGATCCATTCCATCTTCCGTTCCAATCGATTCTATCCCAGATTCCATTCCGCTTTCTATTCCATATTCCATATTCCATTCCATTCCATTCCACTTTCCATTCCACATTCCTTTGCTTTGCATTCCACATTCCATTCCATTCCACATTCCTTTCCACATTACATTCCACGTTCCATTCCACGTTCCATTCCATTACATTCGACGTTTCATTCCTCATTCCAGTACACATTCCATTCCATTCCGTTACACAGTGCTTTCCGCATCCCAATCCACATTCATTTCCACTCCATTCCACGTTCCATCCCATTCCATTCCACATTCCATTCCATTCCAGTCCACATTCTATTCCATTCCATTAAACATTCCATTCTATTTCCACTTCACATTCCATTCCATTCCATACCATTCCACATTCCGTTCCATGCCATTCCATTCCTTTCCGCATTCCATTCCATTGCATTCCACATTCCTTCCCACATTTCAATCCATTGCTTTCCACATCCCATTCTATTCCTTTCCACAGTCCATTCCATTCCATTCCATTCCATTCCACATTCCATTCCATTCCATTACATTCCACATTCTGTTCCTTTCCATTCCATTCCATTCCACATTCTATTCCATTCCATTGCATTCCAGATTCCATTCCATTCCCTTCCACATTCCAGTCCACATTCCATTCCATTCCTTTCCACATTGCATTGCACATTCCATTCCATTCCATTCCACATCCTATTACAAATTCCATTCCATTCCATTCCACATTCCATTCCATTCCAATCCACATTCCATTCCAAATTCCATTCCATTCCATTCCACATTCCATTCCACATTCCGTTCAATTCCATTGCACATTCCATTCGATTCCATTCCACTTTCAATTCCATTTCATTCCACGTTGCATTGCATTCCTTTCCAAGTACCATTCCACCTTCCAATCCACATTCCATTCCAAGTTGCATTCCACGATCCATTACATTCCATTTCATATTCCATTCCACATTCCATTCGTTTCCATTCCACATTCCATTCCATTCCATTCCAATGCATTCCACATTCAATTCCATTCCATTTATAATTCCGTTCCATTCCCTTCCATTCCGGTTTCCATTCTGCATTCCGTTCCATTCAATTCCTTTCCATTCCACATGATATTCCACATTCCATTCCATTCCATTCCTCATTTCATTGCAGGTTCCATTTCACGTTCCATTCCACGTTCCATTACACTTTCCAATCTACGTTGTATTCCATTCCATTCCACATTCCATACCTTTCCATTCAACATTCTATTCCAGATACCATTCTATTCCATTCCACATTCCTTTCCATAACATTCCACATTCCCTTCCATATTTCATTCCCTTCCATTCCACATTCCATTCCATTCTACGTTCTACTCCATTCCATTCCTCTTTCCATTCGGCATTCCATTCCATTCCACATTCCATGCCGTTACATTCCACATTCCATTCCACATTCCATGCCATTCCATTCCATTCCACATTCCATTAGATTCCATTTTACGTTCCGTTGCATTCCATTCCACGTTCCATTCCATTCCATTTCACATTCAATTGCATTCCATTCCATGTTAGATTTCACCTTCCATTCCTTTCCATTCCACGTTCCATTACATTCAATTCCACGTTCCTTTCCATATTCCATTGTACTGCATTCCACATTCCATTCCACATTCCAATCCATCCCATTCCATTACATTTGCCATTACATTCCATTTTATTCCACATTCCATTTCTTTTCATTCCATTCCACATTCCATTCCATTCCATTCCATTCCACGTTGCATTCCATTCCATTCCACATACCATTCCACATTCCTTTCCATTACATTCCACCTTCATTACAATGTTACTTTTTATTCCATTGCACATTCCATTCCATTCGATTCCACATACCATTCCATTCCATTGTAATAAACATTCCATTCCATTCCATTCTAATAAATGTTCCCTTCTATTCTAATAAACTTTCTCTTTTATTTCCATTTCACATTCCATTCATTCCATTCCATTCCCGATTCCACACCTTTCCCTTCCATTCCATTCTACAATGCATCCAAATTTCCAGTCCATTCCATTCCACATTCCATTCCAATCCATTGCATTCCATATTCTATTCCCTTCCCTTACACATTTTATTCCACATTACATTGCATTCCTTTCCACAATGCATTGCAGATTCCATGCCATTCCAATCCACATACCATTCCACATTACGTGCCATTACATTCCATTCCACATTCCATTCCAATGAATTCCAGAGTCAATACCATTCCATTACACATTCCATTCCATTGCATTCACGTTCCGTTCCAATCCATTCCAAGTTCCATTCCATTCCATTTCACGTTTCATTCCATTCCATTCCACTTTCCGTTTCACATTCCATTCTAATCCATTCCACAGTCCTTTCCATTCCATTCCACATTCCATTATACATTCCATTCTGTTCAAATCCACATTTCATTCTACATTCCCTTCCATTCCATTCCATACCACATTCCATTATATTCTTTCCATCAAACCTTCCATTCCGTTGCATGGCATTCTACCATCCATTCCACTACATTCCTTTCCACGTTCCATTCCTCATTCCATTCCTCATTCCATTCCATTCCATTCAATTACACGTTCCATTCTACATTCCATTCCATTCCACATTCCATTCGGTTCCATTCCATTGCATTCCGCATTCCATTTAATTCCATTCCATTCCATTCCAATCCATTCCATTCTACATTCCTTTCCATTCCTTTCCACATTCCATTCCACGTTCCATTCCATTCCATTAAATATTCCATTCTATTTCCATTTCATATTCCATTCCATTCCACTCCATTCCACTTTTCGTTCCATTCCATTTCATATACCATTCCACATTCCATTCCATTCCATTCCACTTTCCGTTCCATTCCGTTCCATTCCAATCCACATTCCATTGCATTTCATTGCATTCCACTTTCCATTCCATTTCCTTCCACATTCCGTTCCACATTCCATTCTTTTCCTTTCCACATGGCATTGCACATTCCATTGCATTCCATTGCACATTCCTTTCCATACCATTCCACGTTGTATTCTACATTCCATTCCATTCCATTCCACGTTGCATTCCATTCCATTCCACATTCTTTTCCATTCCATTTCACACTCCTTTCAATTCCATTGAATGCCACATTCCATTCCATTCCACATTCCATTCTACATTCCATTCTACATTCCATTTCATTCCATTCCACATTCCATTCCATTCCATTCCACATTCCATTCTGCATTCCCTTTCATTATATTCCACCTTGCATTCCATTCTATTCTACTTTCCACTGGATTCCGTTAAATTGCATTTCACATTACATTCGATTCCACTATATTCCAGATTCCATGCCATTCCATTCCACATTCCATTCCTTTCCATTCACCATTCCATTCCACATTCCATTCCATTCCATTCCACATTCCATTGCATTCCATTCCACATTCCATTGCATTCCATTTCACTTTCCATTCTATTTCCATTTCACATTGCGTTCCATTCCATTCCTTTCCCCATTCCATTCCATAACGTTCCATTCCATTCCAGATTGCTTTACATATTTCATTCCATTCCTTGACACATTCCATTCAATTCCACATTGAATTCCATTACATTCCACATTCAATTCCAATCCATTCCATATTCCATCCCATTCCACATTCCTTTCTATTCCATTCCATTCCATTCCACATCCCATTCCATTCCATTCCACATTCCATTCCATTCCATGCCTCATTGCATTCCATTCCACAATCCTTTCCATTCCACTCAATTCCAATCCAGATTCCATTCCATTTCATTCCATTCCATTCAACATTCCTTTCTATTCCATTCCATTCCATTCCACAATCCATTCCACATTCCATTCCACATTCCATTCCACATTCCATTTCACATTCCTTTCCATTCCTTTCAACATTCCATTCCATTCCACATTACGTTCTATTCCATTCAATTCCATTCCATGTTCCATTCCACATTCCATTTCATATTCCATTCCATTCCATTCAACAATCCATTCCATTGCATTCCACATGCCATTCCACATTCCATTCCTCTTCTTTCCATGTTCCATTCCATCCCTCGTTCCATTCCACGTTCCATTCCCTTTCCATTCCACATTCCATTCCTCATTCCATTCCACTTTCCATTCCATTCCATTCCACATTCCATTCCACATTCCAATCCATTCTTTTCCACATTTCATTCCACATTCCATTCTATTCCATTCTGCATTCCATTGCACATTCCATTTCACTTTCCATTCCACGTTAAATTCCACATTCCATTCCACTTTCCGTTCCATTACATTCAACATTCCATTCCATTCCTTTCCACATTCCATTCCATTCCATTCCACCTTCCATTCTTCATTCCAATCCATTCCATTCCACATTCCAATGCCCTTCTTTCCAGTTTCCATTCCACATTCCATTCCATTCCACATTAGATTTCACAATCCTTTCCATACTATTCTACATTCCATTCCATTCCATTCTGCAATGCATGCCAATCCATTCCACATTCCATTCCACATTCCATGCCTTTCCATTCCATTCCACATTCCATTCCATTGCATTCTGCTTTCAATTCCATCACATTTCCACATTACATTCCATTCCATTCCACATTCTGTTCCATTCGATTCCAATTTCCATTCCATTCCCTTTCACGTTCCATTCCATTCCATTCCAAATTAAATTCCATTCCATTCCACGATCAATTTCACGTTCCATTTCATTCCATTCCAATTTCCATTCCATTCCATTCTACGTTCCATTCCACATTCCATTCCATTCCGTTCCACATTGCATTCCATTCAATTGCATTCCATTCCATATTCCTTTACATTGCACTCTATTCCACATTCCATTCCATTGCCTTCCAATCCGCATTCCATTCCATTCCTTTCCATTCCACATTTCGTTCCACATTCCATTCCATTCCATTCCATTACACATTCCGTTACATTTCATTCCATTGCATTCCACATTCCATTCCATTCCATTCCATTCCTTTCCACATTCCATTCCATTCCTTTCCACATTCCATTCCTTTCCACATTCCATTCCATTCCATTCCACATTTCATTCCATTCCAATCCACATTCCATTCTATTCCATTAACCATTCCATTGAATTTCCATATAACATTCCATTGCATTCCATTCCATTCCACTTTCCACTCCATTCCCTTCTATTCCATTCCACATTCCATCCTACTTTCCATTCCATTCCATTTCACATTCTATTCCATTCCATTCCACTTTCCATTCTACATTCCATTCCATTCCATTCCACATTCCATTCCATTCCATCCAACATTCCATTCCATTCCCGATTCCATTCCATTCCATTCTACAATCCATTCCATTCCGATCTACATTCCATTCCATTCCATTCCACATTCCATTCCATTCCAAAAAATATTCCATTCTGTTTGCACTTCACATTCCATTCCGTTCCATACAATTCCACCTTCCATTCCATTCCATTCCATCCCTTTCTACATTCTGTTCCTTTCAATTCCACATTGCTTCCCACATTCCAATCCATTCCATTCCATATTCCATTCCATTCCATTCCACATTCCATTCCATTCCATTCCATTACGCTTTCCATTCCGTTCCATTCCATATTCCTTTCCACATTACATGCCATTCCATTCCATTCCACATTCCATTCCATTGCATTGCAGTTTCAATTCTCGTACATTCCACATTCCTTTACATTGCTTTCCGAGTTCCATTCCACATTGCATTCTATTGCATTCCACTTCCCATTCCACATTCCATTCCATTCCATTCCATTCCATTCCATTTGCCATGACATTCCATTCTATTCCATATTCCATTACTTTTCATTCCATTCCACATTCCATTCCATTATATGTTGCATTCCATTCCATTCCATTCCACATTCCTTTCCATTCCATTCCACATTCCATTCCATTGCTTTCCTTTCAATTCCATATTCCATTCCTTCCATTCCACATTCCATTACATTACTTTCCACTTTCAATACAAAGTTCCATTCCATTCCAATCCACATTCCATTCCATTCGATTCCACATTCCATTCCCTCCCATTCTAATAAATATTCCATTACATTCTAATAAACATTCCATTCTATTTCCATTTCACATTCCATTCCATTCCATTGCATTCCCAATTCCACTCCATTCCCTTCCATTCCATTCCACATTCCATCCCAATTTCCAGTCCATTCCATTTCACATTGCGTTCCATTCCTTTCGCTTCCATTCCACATTACATTCCATTCTATTTCATTCCATATTCCATTCCCTTCTCTTAAATATTCTATTCCACACTTCGTTCCATTAATTTCCACATTGCATTGCCCATTCCCTGCCATTCCATTCCACATTCCATTCCACCTTCCATGCCATTACATTCTATATTGCATTCCATTCCATTCCACGTTCCATTCCATTCCATTTCACATTCCATTCCACATTCCATTCCATTATATTCCACCTTCAATTCCATTCTATTCTATCTTCCATTCCATTCCTTTCAATTGCATTTCACATTCCATTCCATTCCAAATTCCATTCCATTCCATTCCACATTGCATTCCCTTCCATTCCACTTTCCATTCCCTTCGTTTCCACATTCCATTCCACATTGCATTCCACTCCATTCAACGTTCCATTCCATTCCAATTTCCATTCCATTCCATTCCACGTTCCATTCCATTCCACGTTCCATTCCATTCCATTCCACGTTCCATTCCATTCCACGTTCCATTCCATTCCACTTTCCATGCCATTCAAATCGACGTTCCATTCCACGTTCCACTCCACTTTCCATTCCACGTTCCATTCCATTCCATTCCACGTTCCTTTCCTCATTCCATTCCACATTCGTTTCCATTCCGTTACACAATGCTTTCCACATCCCTATCCATATTCAGTTCCATTCCATTGCACATTTCATTCCATTCCATTCCACATTCCTTTCAATTCTATTCCATTTCGTTCCTCATTCCATTTCAGCTTCCATTCCATTCCATTCCACATTCCATTCCACGTTCCACTCCACGTTCCATTCCATGAACAATTCCACGTTCCATTCCAAGTTTTATTCCATTCTGTTCCACATTCCAATCCATTCCATTCCACATTTGATTCCTTTCCTTTCCATATTGCATTCCACATTCTATTCCATTCCATTCCATTCCACATTCCATTCAATTCCATTCCACATTCCTATCCATTCCGTTTCACATTCCATTCCTTTCCATTGCATTCCACATTCCTTTCCATTCCATTCCACATTCCATTCAATTACATTTCATTCCTTTCCACAGTCCATTCCATACCATTCCACATTGCATTACAAATTCCATTATACATTCCATTCCATTCCATTCCACGTTCCATTCCACATTCCATTTCAAATTCCATTCAATTCCATTCCACTTTCCATTAAATTCCAATAAGCATTCCATTCCATTCCATTCCATTGCATTCCACATTCCATTCCATTCCATTCCTTTCCACATTCCAGTCGAATCCATTCCACATTCCATTCCATTCCATTCCACATTCCATTCCATTCCATTCCAGCTTCCATTCCACATTGCATTGCATTCCATTCCACATTCCATTCCATTCCATTCCACATTCCATTCCATTCCAGTCCACGTTGCCTTCCATTCTATTAAACATTCCATTCTATTTCCATTTCAAATTCCATTCCATTCTATTCTGTTCCACATTCCATTCAAATCCGATCCAATCCATTGCACATTCCATCCCACTTTCCATTTCATCCCATTCCACATTGCATTCTATTCCATTCCACATTCCTTTCCATTCCATTCCATTACATACATCTTTCAATTTCATTCCACGTTCCCTAACACTTTCCATTACACATTCCATTCCATTTCATTCCATTCAATATTCCGTTCCACATTCATTCCATTCCATTCCAGATTGCATTCCACATTCCATTCCACATTAATTTCCATTCCATTCCACATTGCATTCCATTCCATTCCACACTCCATTTCATTCCATTAAATTCCATTCCATTCCACATTCCATTCTATTTCTTTCCATTCCACATTCCATTCCAATCCATTCCACATTCCATTCCACTTTTCATTCCATTCCATTGCAGATTGCATTTCACATTCCATTCCTTTCCATTCCAAATTCCATTCAATTCCATTCCACCTTGAATTCCCCATTCCATTCCATTCCACATTCCATTCAATTCCATCCCACATTCCTATCCATTCCGTTTCACATTCCATTCCTTTCCATTGCATTCCACATTGCATTCCATTCTATTCTACATTCCATTCTATTACATTTCGGTGCATTCCACAGTTCATTCCATTCCATTCCACATTCCATTCCATTCCTTTTCACATTCCATTGCATTCCATTCCATACCACAGTACATTCCATTTCATTCCACATTCCATTCCATATTCCATTACAAATTCCATTCCACATTCCATTCCATTACATTCCACATTTCATTGCATTCAACTCCATTGCATTCCACATTCCATTCCATTCCTTTGCATTCCACATTCCATTCCATTCCATTCCGTTTCATTACACATTCCATTGCATTCCATTCCACATTCCATTACAATCCTTTCTACATTCCATTCCATTCCATTCCACATTCCATTCCACATTCCATACCATTCCATTCCACATTGCATCCCATTTCATTGCACATTTCATAACTCTTCATTCCATTCCTTTCTACATTGCATTCCATTCCATTCCATTTCACATTCCATTCCACATTCCATACCATTCCATTCCACATTGCATCCCATTTCATTGCACACTTCATAACTCTTCATTCCATTCCTTTCCACATTGCATTCCATTCGATTCCACTTCACATTCCATTCCATTCCTTTCCACATTGCATTCCATTCGATTCCACTTCACATTCCATTCCATTCTATTCCATTCCACATTCCATTCAATTCTAGATTGCATTCCATTCCATTCCACATTCCATTCCATTCCATTTCACTCCACATTCCATTCGTTTACATTACAAATTCCATTTCATTCTGTTCCAAGTTCCATTCCTCATTCCATTAAAAATTCCGTTCCATTCCTGTGCACATTCCATTCCATTGCACTCCACTTTCCATTCCACATAGCATTCCCTTCCTTTCCACATTCCATTACATGTTGCATTCCATACCATTCCACTTATCATTCCATTCCATTCTCTTCCATTCTGCATTCCATTGCATTCCACTTCACATTCCATTCCATTCATTTGCCTTCCATTGCGAATTCCATTCCCTTCAGTTCCACATTCCATTCCATTACATTCCATTCCCTATTCCATTCCATTCCGTTCCAAATTCCATTAAATTCCATTCTACATTCCTTTCCTTTCTATTCCACATCCCATTACATACCATTCCACATTCCATTCCATTCCATTCCATTCCACTCCACAATGCATTCCGTTCGGTTCCATTCCATTCCACATTGCCTTCCACATCCCATTCTATTCCGTTCCACATTCCATTCCATTCCATTCCATACCATTCCACATTTCATTCCATTGCATTCCATTCCACATTGCCTTCCACTTCCCATTCCATTCCATTGCACATTCCATTCCATATTCCATTCCATACCAATCCACATTGCATTCCATATTCCATTTCATTGCTTTCCAAATTCCATTCCATTCCATTCCACGTTCCTTTCCATTCCATTTCACACGCCATTCAATTCCATTGCATTCCACATTCCATTGCTTTCCATTCCATATCCCATTCCACTTTCCATTCGACATTCCATTCCATTCCATTCCACATTGCATTCCATTCCTTTACAAATTCCATTACACATTCCATTCCACTCTATTACACCTTCCATTCCATTCCATTTAATTGCTTTTCACATTCCATTCCATTCTATTCCATTACGTTCCATATTCCATTCCATTCCATTCCACATTCCATTCCATTCCACATTCCTGTCCATTCCATTCCACATTCCATACCACATTCCATTCCATTCTATTCCACATTCCTTTGCATTCCATTCCACATTCCTTTCCATTTCCATTTCACGTTCCATTGAATTCCATTCCTTTCCACATTCCATTCCATTGCATTTCATATTCCATTCCATAATGTTCCATTCCATTCTACGTTTCTTTCCATATTCCATTTCATTCCATTACACATTCCTTTCCATTCCTTTCCACATACCATTCCATTATATTCCACATTCCATTCCAACTCATTCCACATTCCAATCCATTCCACATTCAATTCCATTCCACATTCCTTTCCATTCCATTCCCTTCCATTCAAATTCCCTTTCCTTTCCATTCCACATTCCATTCCATTCCATTCCACATTCCATTCCATTCCATTCCATTCCACATTCCTTTCCATTCCATTCCACGTTCAATTCCACTTTCCATTCCATTCCATTGCAGTTTCCTTTCCACATTGCATTCCATTCCACGCCCTTCCATATTTCATTCCATTCCATTCCACTTTCAATTCCACATTCCATTCAATTCCATTCCACATTGCATTGCACATTCCATTAAATTCCATTCCACTTTCCATTCCATTGCATTCCACACTACATTCTGCATTCCAGTCCTTTCCATTCCACATTCCATTCCACCTTCCTTTCCATTCCATTCCACTTTCCATTCCATTCCGTTCCACTTTCCATTCCACGTTCCATTCCATTCTATTCCAAGTTCCATTTCTTTCCACTTTCCTTTCAATTCCATTCCACTTTCCATTCCTTTCCATTCCACGTTCCATTTCTTTAGATTTCACGTTCCATTCATTCCACGTTCCATTCCATTCGATTCCACATTCCATTCCATACTCCAATCCACGTTGCTTTCCGTGTTCCATTCCATGTTCTATTCCATTCCATTACCCGTTCCAATTCTCATTCCATTCCACATTCCATTCCATTCCCTTCCATTCCACTCCACATTCTCTTCCATTCCATTTAATATTCCATTCCACATTCCATTTCATATTCCATTCCACATTCCATTCTGTTTCATTCCATTTTCCATTCCACATTCCATTCCACATTCCTTTCCTTTCCATTCCACATTACAAACCATTCCATTCCGTTCCATTAAATATTCCATTCCATTCAATTCCACATTCCATTAATTTCCATTCCACATTCCATTCCACGTTCCACTCCACATTCCATTCCACTTTACATTCCACGTTCCATTCCACGTTCCATTCCATATTTTATTCCATTCCATTTCATATACCATTCCACGATCCATTCCATCCCATTCCACATTAAATACCAAGTTCCATTCCATTCCATTCCACATTTCATTCCATTGCATTGCATTTCACATTCCATTTCATTCCATTCCATTCCATTCCATTCCACATTCCATTCCGTTCCGTTCCATTCCATTACACATACCATTCAGTGGTCCATTCCAGGTTCCATTCCATTCCATTTCACTTTCCATTTCACATTCCATTCCATTCCATTCCACATTCCACTCCACATTCCATTCCTTTCCATTCCACTATCCATTGCATTCCATTCCACATTCCATTAAACATTCCATTCCATGTTCCAATCCACTCTCCATTCCACGGTCCATTCCATGTTCCAGTCCACGTTCCATTCCTCCTTCCATTCCACGTTCCATTCTACTCCATTCCACATTACGTTACACATTATAATCCATTCCATTCCACATTCCATTCCTTTCCAATGAATTCAACATTTCATTCCATTCCATTCCACCTTCCATTCCACATTCCAGTTCATCACTTTTCACATTCCTTTCCATTCCTTTCCATTCCATTTCACATTCCATTTCATTCCATTCCACTTTCCATTCCATTGAATTCCACATTCCATTTCCTTATATTCCACATTCCATTCCACATTCCTTTCCACATTCCATTACACTTTCCATCCCACGTTCCATTTCACCATCCATTCCACATTCCATTCCACATTCCATTCCACATTCCATTCCAGGCTACATTCCACGTTCCATTCCCCGTTCTATTCCACGTTCCATTCAGCGTTCCATTCCATATTCCATTCCATTCCATTCCACTTTTCATTCCACTTTCCATTCCATTCCATTGCGCATTGCATTCCGCTTTCCATTCCATTCCATTCCACATAACATTCAACGTTCCTTTCTATTGCATTCCACACTCTATTGCACATTCCATTCCATTCCATTTCACATACCATTCCACATTCCATTCCATTCCATTCCACATTCAATTCCACGTTCCATTCCATTCCATTCCACATTCCATTCCATTCCATTCCGCATTCCATTCCATTCCATTCCTCATTCCATTCCATTCCATATTCCATTCCATTCCATTCCATTCCATGTTGCATTTCGCATTCCATTCCATTCCAATACAGAGTGCATTCCACATTCCTTTCCATTGCATCCCACATTCCGTTGCGTTCCATTCCGCATTCCATTCCCTTCCAATCCACATTCCATTCCACATTCCATTCCATTACATTCCACATTCCTTTCCACATTCCATTAAATTCCATTCCATTCCACATTCCATTCCATTCCATTCCACATACCATTCCACATTCCAATCCATTCCACATTCCTTTCCACATTCCATTCCATTCGATTCCACATTCGATTCCCTTCCTTTAGACATTCCATTCCATTCCACATTGCATTTCATTCCTTTCCACCTTCAATTCCAAGTTCCATTAAACTTTCCATTCCACGTTCCATTGCATTCCATTCCACAATCAATTTAACGTTCCATTTGATGTTCCATTCCACGTTCCATTCACCATTTCATTCCATTCCATTTTGTATACCATTCCACTTTCCATTCCATTCCCTTCCATTCCACATTCCATTCCACATTGCATTCCATTCCATTCCATTCCATTCCACGTAGCATTCCACGATACATTCGACGTTTCATTCCATTCCATTCCACATTCCATTGCACATTCCAATCAATTCCTTTCCCTTCCACATTCCATTAAATTCCATTCCACATTTAATTTCAAATTCAAATCCATTTCATTCCACTCCTTTCCAACTTCCATTCCACATTCTAATCCACATTCCATTCCATTCTGAATTCCATTCCACATTCCCTTCCATTCCTTTCCTTTCCATTCCATTTCATTTCTTTCCATGTTACATTCCAGGTTCCATACAATTCCATTCCACATTCCATTCCATTCCATTCCACATTCCATTCCACATTCCATTCCACTTCATTCCACCTTCCTTTCCAGATTCCATTCATTTCTATTCCATTGCATTTCACATTCCTTTCCACATTCCATTCCTTTCCATTCCATTCCATTCCACGTTCCATTCCACATTCCATTCCATTCGATTCCCAATTCCATTCCATTTCTTTCCACTTTCCATTCCACATTACTTTCCATTCCATTCGTTTCCATGAGCCATTTAAATCCAATCCAGATTCCATTCCATGCCATTACACATTCCATTCAACATTCCATTCTATTCCATTCCATTTCATTCCACATTCCATTACACATTCCATTCTATTCCATTCCACTTTACTTTCCACATTTCATTTAAAATTCCATTCCATTCCAAATTCCATTCCATTCAATTTCACATTCCATTCCATGTTCCACTCCACGTTCCATTCCATGTTCCATTCCACTTTCCGTTCCACGTTCTATTTCAATCCATTCCACAATCCATTCCATTCCATTCCACATTCCATTCCTTCCCATTCCACGTTCCATTCCATTTCATTTCAGGTTCTATTCCACATTCCTTTCCATTCAATTCCATATTCCTTTCCATTCCATTCCGCATTCCATTCTATTCCACTCCACATTACATTCCACATTCCATTCCTTTCCATTCCACAATCCTTTCCATTCCATTCCACATTCCATTCCACATTCCATTCCAAATTCCATTCAATTCCATTCCACATTCCATTCCATTGCAGTTCACATTCCTTTCCATTCCATTCCACATTCCATTCCATTCCATTCTACATTCCGTTACATTCCATATTCCATTCCATTCTATTCCATTCCAAATTCCACTCCTTTCCACGTTCCATTTCAAATTCCATTCCTTTCCATTCCACATTCCATTCCATTCTATTCCACAGTCCATTCCATTCCATTCAATTCCAGTCCGCATTCCATTCCATTCCACAATCCATTCCACATTAAATTCTATTCCATTGCACATTCTATTCCACATTCTATTCCATTCCATTCCACATTCCATTCCGTTCGGTTCCATTGCACATTCCATTGCATTCCATTCCACATTTCTTTCCACATTCCACTCCATTGCATTCCAGATTCCATTCCATTCCTTTCCACATTCCATTCCATTCCATTCTACATTCCATTCCTCATTCCTTTCCACGTTCCATTCCACGTTACTTTCCAAGTTCCGTTCTACGTTCCATTCCACGTTCTATTCCATTCCATTCCACGTTCCATTACACATTCTATTCCATTCCATTCCACATTCCATTCCACGGTCCATTCCATTCCATTCCACATTCCAATCCACATTCCATTACATTCCATTCCACATTCCATTCCTCATTTCATTCCATTCCACCCCACATTCCATTCCACATTCCATTCCATTCCATTCTACATTCCATTCCAAATTCCATTCCACGTTCCATTCCACATTCCATTAGATGTTCCCTTCCACTTTCCATTCCACGTTTCATTCCATTCAATTTCACATACCATTCCACGTTCAATTCCATTCCATTCCACATTCAATTCCTCGTTCCATTCCACTCCATTCCACATTCCTTTCCATTCCATTTCAGATTCCATTCCATTCCATTTCACTTTGATTTCCATTCCATTGCATTCCACATTCCATTCTATTCCATTCCACATTCCATTCAATTCAATTTCATTCCATTCAATATTCCATTCCACTTTCCATTCCATGTTAGATTACATCCCTTTTCACATTCCATTCCATTCCATTCTGCAGTCCACTCCATTGTATTTGACATTCCATTCCACATTCCATTCCACATTCCATTCCACATTCCATTGCATTCCATTCCACAATGCATTCCATTACATTCCATTGCATTCCAACTTCCGTTCCTTTCCTTTTCAGAATCCATTCCTTTCCATTCCATTCCACAGTCCATTCCATTCCATTTTCTTCCACATTCCATTCAACATTCCATTCCAAATTCCTTTCCACATTCCAATCCATTCCATTCCACATTCCATTCCATTCAATTCCACATTCAATTACCCATTCCATCCCATTCCATTCAACATTCCATTCCATTCGACTCCACATTCCATTCCACATTCCATTCCACATTCCATTCCATTCTGTTCCACATTCCATTCCAATTCTTTCCATTGCATACCACATTCCATTCCATTCCATTCCATTCCATTCGGTTCCATTCCACATTCCTTTCCATTCTATTCCAAATTCCATTCCATTCCATTCCACATTCCATTCCACATTCCATTACATTCCATTTCATATTCCATTTCATTCTATTCCATTCCACATTCCATTCCATTCCACGTTGCATTCCATTCCTTTCCACATTCGATTCCATTCCATTGCACATTCCATTCCAATCCATTCCACATTCCATTCCATTCCATTCCACATTCCATTCCATTCCATTCCACATTCCATTCCATTCCCATCCACATTGCATTCCATTCCATTTCATGCCATTTTCCAATCCATTCCATTCCACATTCCATTCCATTCCATTCCACGTTACATTCCATTCCATTCCCCATTCCATTCCATTCCATTCCCTACCATATTCCATTCCATTCCATTCCATTAGGCATTCCATTCCATTCCATTCCATGTTGCATTCCATTCCACTCCACATTCCATGTCATTCCATTCCATTCCACAATCCATTCCACATTCCACTGAATTCCACGTTCAATTCCACATTCCATTCCACATTGCTTTCCATTCCACGTTCCATTCCACTATCCATTCCACGTTCCATTTCATATTCCATTCCATTCCATTCCACGTTCCATTCCACATTCCATTCCATTCCACTTTCCTCTTCATTTCATTCCACATTCCATTCCACGTTCCATTCCATTCCATTCCAGTTGGCATTCTACATTCAATTCCCCATTCCATTTGACATTCCATTCCTTTCCACTTTCCATTCCACATTCCATTCCACTTTCCATTACATTCCTCGTTCCAGTCCACTTTTCATTTCACTTTCTATTCCACATTCCAATCCATTTGATTCCACGTTCCATTGCACATTCCATTCCATTAAACATTCCATTGCAACTTCAATTCCATTCCCTTCCACATTCTATTCATCATTTCTCTCCATGCCTTTTCATTCCATTCCATTCCATTCCACATTCCTTTCCGTTCCATTCCACATTCCATTCCATTCCACTTTCCATTCAATTCCTTTCCATATTGCCTTCAATTGCATTCCATTCCACCTTGCAGTCAATTCCCTTCCGTTTCATTCCATTCCACATTCCATACCCCATTCCATTTCACTCCACTCCACTTTCCATTCTATTCCAATCCTCATTCCATTCCATTCGATTCCACCTTGCATTCCATTCCATTCCTTTCCATTCCATTCCACATTCCATTCCGTTCCATTCCATTCCATTCCCTCCCATACTTCATTTCACATTCCATTCCATTCCATTCCACATTCCATTCCATTCCATTCCAAATTCCATTCCATTCGATTCCACATTCCTTTCCATTCCACTCCATATGTCATTCCACATTCCTTTCCATTCCATTCCACATTCCATTCCATTCCATACCAGTCCACATTCCATTCCATTCCGTGTTCAATTACATTCCAATACACATTGCATTCCGTTCCATTCTACATTCCATTCCATTCCATTCCACGTTCCATCCATTCCATTCAACGTTCCATACCTCCTTCCATTCCACCTTCCATTCCACCTTCCATTCCACATTCCATTCCATGTTCCATTCCGCATTCAAATCCTCATTCCATTCCATTACTTTCCACATACCTTTCTATATTCCAATCCATTCCATTCCATATTCCATTCCAGATTCCATTTCAGTTAATTACATTCCAGATTCCATTGCAGATTCCGTTCCATACCATTCTACATTCAATTACATTCCATTTCACAATGCATTCCATTCCATTAGATATCATTGCATTCCACATACCATTCCATTACATTCCACATTCCATTCCATTCCATCCCATTCCCTTCCAAATTCAAGTCCACATTCTATTATTTTCCATTCCACATTCCATTCCACATTCCGTTCCAATCCATTCCACATTCCCTTCCATTCCATTCCTCATTCCATTCCATTCCGTTCCACATTCCATACCATTCCATTCCACATTACACTTTATATTCCACTTTCCACTCCACGTTCCATTCCACCTTCCATTCGAACTTCCTTTCCACTTTCAATTCCATTCCTTTGCACAATCCGTTCCATTCCATTCTACATTCCATTCCACATTCCATTCCATTCCATTCCACTTTCCAATAAACATTCCACTGCATTCCATTCCACATTCCTTTCCATTCCATTTAACATTCCATTCCACATTCCATTCCATTCCCTTCCACATTCTATTCCATTCCAATCCACTTTCCATTCCAAATTCCAATCTATTCCATTCTACATGCCATTGCATTCCATTCCAATATCATTCTATGTTCCATTCCATTCCATTACACATTAGATTCCACAATCCTTTCCATTCTATTCCACATTCGATTCCATTCCATTCCACATTGCATGCCAATCCATTGCACATTCCATATCAGCTTCCGTGCCACTCCATTCCATTCCACATTTCATTCCCTTGCATTCCTCTTTCAATTCCATCACATTCCACATTCCATTCCTTTCCATTCCATTCCACGTTCCATTTTATTCCATTCCAATTTCCATTCCATTCACTTTCACGTTCCATTCCATTCCATTCCAAGTTCCATTCCATTCCATTCCAAGTTGCATTTCACGTTCCATTTCATTTCATTCCACGTTCCATTCCTTTCAATTGTACTGTGAATTCCACATTCCATTCCATTCCATTCCACATTCCATTCCATTCCATTCCATTCCATATTCCATTACATTGCATTTTATTCCACATTCCTTTCCTTTGCCTTCCAATCCACATTCCATTCCGTTCCTTTCCATTCCACGTTTCATTCCACATTCCATTCCATTCCATTCCACATTCCATTCCATTCCATTCCATTGCATTCCTCATTCATTTCCGTTCCATTCCATTCCTTTCCACATTCCACTCCATTCTGTTCCACATTCCATTCCATTCTGTTCCATATTCCATTCCACATTCCATTCCATTCCATTCCACATTTCGTTGCATTCCAATCCACATTCCTTTCCATTCCATTAAACATTCCATTCTATTTCCATTTAACATTCCATTCCATTCCATTCCATTCCACTTTCCACTCCATTCCTTTCCATTCCATTCCACATTTCACCCCCCTTTCCATTCCATTCCACAACACATTCTATTCCATTCCATTCCACTTTCCATTCCACATTCCATTAAATTCCATTCCACATTCCATTCCATTCCATCCAACATTCCATTCCATTCCCGATTCCATTCCATTCCATTCCACATTCCATTCCACTCAAATCCACATTCCATTCCATTCCATTCCAATTTCCATTCCATTCCATTCTACATTCCATTCGAATCCATTAAACATTACATTTCCACTAAACATTCCATTGCATTCCATACCATTCCACATTCCGTTACATTCCATTCTATTGCTTTCCACATTCTATTCTATTCTATTCCATATTGCTTCCAACATTCCAATCCATTGCTTTCCACATTCCATTCCATTCCATTCCACATTCTATTCCATTCCATTCCATACCATTCCACATTCCATTCTTTTCCATTCCGTTACACATTCCGTTCCGTTCGATTCCATTCCATTCCACATTCCGTTCCATTCCATTGCATTCCACATTCCATTCCATTCCATTGCATTCCACATTCTATTCCATTCCCTTCCACATTCCAGTCCACATTCCATTCCATTCTTTTCCACATTGCATTGCACATTCCATTCCATTCCATTCCATTCTACTTCCCTTTCCAAATTCCATTCCATTCCATTCCACATTCCATTCTATTCCATTCAATTCCATTGCACATTCCGTTGCACCCCATTCCACGTTCATTTCCATTTCATTCCAGGTTGAATTGCATTCCTTTCCAAGTTCCATTCCACCTTCCATTCCACGTTCCATTCCATGTTCCAATCCACGATCCACTACATTCCATTTCATATTCCATTCCACATTCCATTCCTTTACATTGCACATTCATTTCCATATTCAATTCCATTCCATTCCACATTCCATTCCATTCCATTCCACATTCCATTCCATTCAATTTCAAATTCCATTCCATTCCATTAGATTCCACATTCCATTCCATTCAATTCCATTCTGTTCCGCATTGCATTCCAGATTCCACTCCATTCCATTCCGCATTCCATTGCACGTTCCATTTCATGTTCCATTCCACGTTCCTTTCCATGTTCCAATCCACGTTCTATTCGATTCCATTACACATTCCATTCCATTCCATTCCACATTCCATTCTAAATTCCATTCTATTCCATTCCAAATTCCATTCCATTCTATTCGACTTTACATCCCGGATTCCATTACCTTCCATTCCACATTCCATTCCGTTGCACTTTCCATTCCATTCCATTAAACATTCCATTCCGCATTCCATTCCATTCCATTCCACATTCTATTCCATTCCATTCCACCTTCCATGCCATAGCATTCCACATTCCATTCCACATTACATGCCATTCCGTTCCTTTCCACATTCCATTCCATTGCATTCCAGTTTCAATTCCCGTACATTCCACATTCCATTACATTCCATCCCACGTTGCATTACTTTGCATTCCTTGTTCCATTCCACATTCCATTCTATTGCATTCCACTTTCCATTCCACCTTCAATTCCATTCCATTCCATTCCATTCCATTCCATTCCATTTGTCATTACATTCCATTCTATTCCATGTTCCATTCCATTCAATTCCACGTTCTATTCCATTCCATTTTTCATTACATTCCATTCTATTCCACATTCCATTACTTTTCATGCCATTCCACATTCCATTCCATTCCTTTCCATTCCACGTTGCATTCCATTCCATTGCACATTGCATTCCATTCAATTCCACATTCCATTCCATTCCATTCCTTTCCATTCCACATTCCATTCCTTTCCATTCCACATTCCATTCCATTCCATTCCATTCCATTCTAATCCACATTCTATTCCATTCCATTCCAATAAATATTCCATTCCATTCTAATAAACATTCCATTCTTTTTCAATTTCACATTCCATTCCATTCCATTCCATTCCCAATTCCACTCCATTCCCTTCCATTCCATTCCACATTCCATTCCACTTTCCAGTACATTCCATTTCACATTCCATTCCATTCCATTCCACATTCTATCCACATTCCATTCCAATCCATTCCTCATTCCATTCTTTTCATTCGATTCCTTTTCATTCCATTTAACATTCCGTTCCATTCCATTCGCATCCATTCAACACTCCATTCCATTCCATTTCATTCCGCATTCCATTCCGTTCCCTTACACATTCTATTCCACATTTCGTTCCATTAATTTCCACATTGCATTGTACATTCCATGCAATTCCATTCCACACCACATTGCATTCCATTCCACATTGCATTCCATTTCATTCCACATTCCATTTCATTCCATGAAACATCCCATACTATTTCTGTTTCATATTCCACTCCATTCCACTCCATTCCACATTCGGGTCTATTCCAGATAATTCCATTCCACATTCCATTCCATTTCAAATTCCCTTCTACATTCCATTCCATTCCATTCCACATTGCGTTCCACATTCCAATCCATTGCTTTCCATATTCCATTTCATTCCATTCCACATTCCATTTCATTTCATTCCACATTCAATTCCATTCCATTCTATTACACATTCTGTTCCATTCCATTCCATTCCAATCTACATTCCATTCCATTTCATTGCATTCCACTTTCCATTCCATTCCCTGCCACATTCCTTTCCCCCTTCCATTGCATTCCTTTCCACATTGAACTGCCCATTCCATTCCATTGCATTCCACATTGCATTCCATATAGTTCCGCATTGGTTTCCACATTCCATTCCACATTCCATTCTATATTCCATTCCATTCTCTTCCACATTCCATTCCATTCCATTTCACATTCCATTCCACATTCCATTCCATTGCATTCCATTCCATTCCACATTGCATTCCATTTCGTTCCACACTCCATTCCATTCCACACTCCATTCCATTCCATTAAATTCCATTGCACATTCCATTCCATTCCATTCCATTGCGTTCCTCATTCCATTCTATTCCTTTCCATTCCACATTCCATTCCATTCCATTCCACATTCCATTCCCCATTTCATTCCATTCCATTGCATATTGCATTTCACATTCCATTCCATTCCATTCCATTTTCTATTTAATTCCATTCCACTTTGCATTCCACTTTCCATTCCATTCCACATTCCATTCAATTCCATTTTCCATTCCTATCCATTCCGTTTCATATTCCATTCCTTTGCATTGCATTCCACATTCCATTCCATTCCTCTCCACATTCCATTCAATTACATTTCATTCCCTTCCACAGTCCATTCCATTCCATTCCACATTCCATTCCATTTCTTTTCAAATTCCATTCCATTCCATTCCGTCCCATTTTACATTCCATTTCATTCCATATTCCATTCCACATTCCATTACAAATTCCATTCCACATTCCATTGCATTCCATTACACTTTACATTCCATTTCACTCCATTGCATTCCACATTCCATTCCATTCCATTCCTTTGCATTCCACTTTCCAATCAATTCCGTTCCATTGCATTACACATTCCGTTTCATTCCATTACACTTTCCATTCCAATCTTTTTACATTACATTCCATTCCATTGCACATTCCATTCCACATTCCATACAATTCCATTCCACATTGCATCCCATTTCATTACACATTTCATAACACTCCATTCCATTCCATTCCACTTTGCATTCCTTTCCATTCCATTTCACATTCCATTACATTCGATTCCATTCCACATTCCATTCCATTCCAGATTGCATTCCACTCAAATCCACATTTCATTCCCTTCCATTCCACATTCCATTCCATTCCAGATTGCATTCCACTCAAATCCACATTTCATTCCCTTCCATTCCACATTCCATTCCCTTCCATTATTTCAATCCACATTCCATTCGTTTACATTATGAATTCCATTTCATTCTGTTCCACGTTCCATTCCTCATTCCATTAAAAATTCCGTTCCATTCCATTACACGCTCCATTTCATTCTATTCCACGTTCCATTCCACGTAGCATTCCATTCCTATCCACATTCCAAAACATGTTGCATTCCATTCCATTCCACTTCTCATTCCATTCCATTCTCTTCCATTCCACATTCCATTGCATTCCATTACATATTCCATTCCATTCATTTGCCTTCCATTGCATATTCCATTCCATTCAATTCCACGTTGCCTTCCATTACATTCCATTCCCAATACCATTCCATTCCTTTCCACATTCCATTAAATTCCATTCCACATTCCTTTCCATTACATTCCACATCCCATTCCATTCCATTCCACATCCCATTCCATTCCATTCCACATTCCATTCCATTCCATTCCATTCCATTCCATTCCACAATGCATTCCATTCTATTCCATTCCATTTCACATTGCCTTCTGCATCCCTTTCCATTCCATTCCATTCCACATTCCATTCCATTTCATTCCATTCCATTCCACATTCCATTCCATTTCATTCCATTCCATTCCACATTCCATTCCTTTCCATTCCATTCCATTCCATTCCACTTTTCATTCCATTCCTTTCCACATTGCCTTCCTCATCCCATTCCATTCCATTAAACATTCCATTGCATATTCCATTCCATACAATTCCATATTGGATTCCATATTCCATTCCATTCCATTCCATTCCACATTCCATTCCATTCCCTTTCACACTCCATTCAATTCCATTGCATTCCACATTCCATTGCTTTCCATTCCACATCCTATTCCACTTTCCATTCGACATTCCATTCCATTCCATTCCACATTCTGTTGCATTCCATTCTACATTCCATTCCACATTCCATTCCATTCTATTCCACCTTCCATTCCATTCCATTTAATTGCATTCAACTTTCCATTCCATTCCATTCCATTCCATTCCAAATTCCATTCCATTCCTTTCCACATTCCCTTCCTTTCCACATTGCCTTCCTCATCCCATTCCATTCCATTAAACATTCCATTGCATATTCCATTCCATACAATGCCATATTGGATTCCATATTCCATTCCATTCCATTCCATTCCATTCCAAATTCCATTCCATTCCATTCCACATTCCATTCCATTCCATTTCACACTCCATTCTATTCCATTGCATTCCACATTCCATTGCTTTCCATTCCACATCCTATTCCACTTTCCATTCGACATTCCATTCCATTCCATTCCACATTCTGTTGCATTCCATTCCACATTCCATTCCACATTCCATTCCATTCTATTCCACCTTCCATTCCATTCCATTTAATTGCTTTCAACTTTCCATTCCATTCCATTCCATTCCTTTCCGAATTCCATTCCATTCCTTTCCACATTCCATTCCATTCCACATTCCATTCCACATTCCATTCCCTTCCACATTCCATTCCACAGTCCTTTGCATTCCATTCCACATTCCTTTCAATTTCCATTTCATATTCCATTGCATTCCATTTCTTTCCACATTGCATTTCATTGCATTCCACATTCCATTCCATAACCTTCCATTCCATTCCACGTTTCTTTCCCTATTCCATTTCATTCCATTCCACATTCCTTTCCATTCCATTCCACACACCACTCAATTATATTCCACTTTCTATTCCAACCCATTCCACATTCCAATCCATTCCACATTCAATTCGATTCCACATTCCTTTCCGATCCATTCCATTCCATTCAACATCCCATTCCATTCCATTTCACATTCCATTGCAATCCATTCCACATTCAATTGCGTTTCACAGTCCGTTCAATTCCATTCCATTCCATTCCAGATTCCATTCCATTTCACATTCAATTCCATTCCATTAAACATTCCTTTCCATTCCATTCTACTTTCAAATGCACATTCCATTCCATTGCAGTTTCCATTACACATTACATTCCACATTCCATTCTATTGCATTCCATTCCATTCCACTTTCCATTCCACATTCCACTCCCCATTCCATTCGATTACATTCAACATTCCATTCCATTTCCTTAAATATTGCATTCCACGTTCCATTCCACTCCATTTCACGTTCCATTCCATTCAGTGTTCCATTCCACGTTCCATTCACGTTCCATTCCATGTTCTATTCCACGTTCCATTCCATTTCTTTCCACGTTCTCTTCCTCATTCGAATCCATACCGTTCCATATTCAATTCCATTCCTTTCCCCATTCCATTCCACGTTCCATTCCACTGCATTCCACGTACAATTTCACTCCACTTTCCATTCCATTCCATTCCACCTTCCATTCCATGTTCCATTCCATTGAATTTCACTTTCCACTATATTCCACGTTTCATTCCATCCCACGTTCCATTCCATTCAATTCCACGTTCCATTCCACGTTCCACTCCATGTTCCATTCCATGTTACATTGTACGTTCTATTCCATTCCATTCCAAATGCCATTCCTCATTCCATTCCACATTCCATTCCCTTCCATTCCACATTTCATTCTCCCTTCCATTCCACGATCCATTCCACTCCATGACACATTCCATTTCTTTCCATTCCACATTCTATTCCTCATTTCATTCCATTTCATTCCAAATTCCTTCCGAGATTTCATTCCATTCCATTGCACATTCCAATCCATTCCATTCCTTTCCATTCCACGTAACATTCCATACTCCATACGACATTCAATTCCATTCCATTCCATTCCACGTTCCACTGCACGTTACATTTCACATTCCATTCATTTCCATTGCAGATTCCATTCCATTCCAATAAACACTCCATTCCATTCGATTGAATTCCACATTCCATTCCTTTCCATTCCACATTCCATTCCATTCCATTCCACTCCACATTCCATTCCATTCCATTCCACATTCCATTCCATTCCATTCTATTCCATTTCATTCCATTCCATTCCACGTTGCATTCCAGATTCCATTCCAATCCATTCCGCATTCCGTTACATTCCATTCCACATTCCGTTCCATTCCTTTCCGCATTCCATTCCATTGCATTCCATTCCACAATCAATTTCGTTCCATTCAACATTTTATTCCACATTTCATTCCATTCCATTCCAGATTTCGTTGCACATTCAATTCCATTCCAATCTACATTCCATTCCATTCCACTCCACATTGCATTCCACTTTCTTTTCCATTCCATTCCACATTCCATTCCATTCCATTGCATATTCCATTCAATTCCACATTCCATTCCACATTCCGTTATTCATTCCATTTCATTCCATTCCACATTCCATTCCATTCCACATTCCATTCCACATTCCATTCCGCATTCCATTCCATTCCATTCCAATCCATTCCACATTCCATTCCATACAATTCCACGTTCCATTCCATTCCATTCCACTTTCCATTCCACATTACATTACACATTCTATTCCATTCCATTGCGTTCGATTTCATTAAAATCCACAATCTTTTCCTTTCTATTTGGTTCCATTGCACATTAGCTTCCTTTCCGTTCCTCTTTCCATTCCCTTCCCTTCCGCATTGCGTTCCACATTCCTTTCCACGGTCCATTCCTCTTTCCATTCCACGTTCCATTCCATTACATTCCATTCCATTCCATTCCACATTTCGTTAGATTCTATTCCAAATTAAATTCGATTCCATTTCACATTCCATTCTGTTCCATTGCATTCCGCATTCCATTCCATTCCATTCCACATTCCATTCAATCCGATTTCATTCCATTCCACATTCCATATCACATTCAATTCCAAATTCCATTCCATTCCTTTTCAAATTCCATTCCATTCCATTCGATTCCACAGTAAATTCCATTCCATTCCACATTCCATTCCATTCCTTTTCACATTCCTTTCCATTCCATTCCTTTCCACTGTCCATTCCATTTGATTCCACATTCCAATCCAAATTCCACTCGATTTCATTCCACATTCCATTCCACATTCCATTCCTTTCCATTTCATATTCCATTCCATTCGATTTCATTCAACATTTCATTCCATTCCATATTGCATTCCATTCCATTCCACATTCCATTCCCTTCCATTCCACATTTCATTCCATTCCATTACAAGCCACATTCTATTCCATTCCATTCCACATTCCATTAAAATTTCCATTCCATTCCTTTCCACATTCAATTCCACTCCATTCCACATTCCATTCCATTCTGTTCCACATTGCATCTCATTCCATTCCACATTACATTATATTCCATTCCATTCTATTCAGCTTTGCATTCCAATCCAATCCGTTTCTCCTTCCATTCCATTCGATTCCATTCCACATTCCATTCCATTCCACGTTTCATTCCATTCCATTCCATTGCACATTCCATTCCCTTCCATTCCACATTCCATTCCATTACATTACATTCCACATTCCTTTCCACTTACATTCCACATTGCATTCCGCATTCCATTCAATATCACGTTCCATTCGACATTCCATTTCACTTTCCATTCCACATTCCATTCCAATCCACTCAACGTTCCATTACAAATTCCATTCCATTGCATTCCACTCCACATTCCTTTCCATCTCATTCCACATTCCATTCTACATTCCATTCTTTTCCATTCTACATTCCATTCCACTTTCCATTCAACAATTTATTCAACATTCCATTCTACTCAATATTCCTTTCCACATTCCATTCCACATTCCATTACATTCCTCTTCCCATTCCACATTCCATTCCACTTTCCTTTCCACATACCATTCCATTCCATTACACGTTGCATTCCAAATTCCATTCTATTCCATTCCACATTCCCTTCCACATACCATTCTTTTCCATTCCACATTCCATTCCACTTTACATTCCATTCCATTACATATTCCATTCCACATTATGTTCCTTTCCATTCCGTTCCACATTCCTTTCCTTTCCAGACCACATTCCATCCCATTCCATTCCACATTGCATTACATTCCATTCCATATTCCATTCCACATTCCGTTCCACATTCCAATCAGTTCCATTACACATTCCATTCCATTCCATTCCACATTCCATCCCATTCCATTGCACATTGCATTACATTCCATTCCATATTCCATCCCACATTCCATTCCACATTCCAATCAGTTCCATTACACATTCCATTCCATTCCATTCCACATTCCATACCACATTCCATTCCATTCCAATACACATTCCATTCCACATTCCATTCTAGCCTATTCCATATTGCATTCAATTCCATTCAACATTCCTCTTCATATTTCATTCCATTCCATTCTACATTCCATTCCACATTGCATTCAATTCAATTCCACCTTCCATTCCATTCCATTCCACATTCCATTCCACATCGCATTCCTTTCCATTCCACCTTCCATTCCATTGTATTCCACATTGCTTTCCACGGCGCATTCCTTTCCATTCCACATTACATTCCACATTCCGTTACAATTTCCTCTCCTCATTCCATTCCATTCCATTCCACATTCCATTCCATTCCATTCCACATTCTTTTCCACTCCATTCCACATTACATTCCCTTCCATTCCATTCCATTCCATTCTAAATTCCATTCCACTCCATTCCATTCCAAATTCAATTCCATTCCACATTCCATTCCATTCCATTACACGTTCCATTCCACATTGCTTTCCATTCCGTTCCACATTCCATTCCATTCCAGTCCACATTCCATTCTAATCCATTCCACATTGCATTACATTCCATTCCATATTCCACTCCCCATTCTTTCCATTGCATTCCACATTCCATTCCATTCCATTCCACATTGCATTACATTCCATTCCATATTGCATTCCACATTCCATTGCATTCAAATTTCCATTCCATTCCATTCCACGTTCCATTCCATTCTGTTCCACATTCCATTCCATTCCTTTACATATTCCATTCCACATTCCATTCCAGATCATTGCTTACTGCATTTGATTCCATTCCACGTTCTATTTCACATTCCGTTCCACATTCCAAGCTGTTGCATTACACCTTCATTTCCATAACATTCCACAGTCCATTCCACCTTCCATTCCATTCTATTCCACATTCCGTTCCATTCCTTTCCACCCTCCACTCCATTCCATTCTCATTCCATTCCAGTTTCCACTCCATTGAATTCCACAATTCACTCTACATTCCATTCAACATTGCACTCCATTCCATTCAAATTTCCATTCCATTCTATTCCACATTCCACTCCTTTCCATTCCACATACCGTTCCACGTCACATTCCTTTCCATTCCACATTCCTTTCCATTCCATTCCACATTCTTTTTATGTCGCATTGCTTTCCATTCCACATTCCATTCCACTTTCCATTACACTTTCCTTTCCTCTTTCCATTCCATTCCATTCCACATTCCATTCCATCCCATTCCACATTCCATTCCATTTCATTTCACATTCCATTCCACATTGCATTCCGTTTTATTCCATATCCCATTCCATTCCATTCCGTTCCACCTTCCATTCCATTCCAGTTAACATTCCATTCCATTCCTTTCCACATTCCACTCGATTCCATTCCACTTTCCATTCCATTCCATTCCTCATTCCATTCCACATTCCTTTCTCTTCCCTTCCATTCCAAATTCCATTCCATTCCTTTCCATCCCAAATTCCTTTCCATTCCAGTTTCCAGTCCTTTCCATTCCACATTCCAATCCACATTCCAATCCATTCCATTCCACATCCCATTCCATTCGATTCCACCTTCCATTCCATTCCACGTTGAATTCCATTCCATTCCGCATTCCATTACATACCACGTTCCATTGCACATTCCATTCCACATTCTATTCCGCGTTCCATTCTACATACCGTTCCATTCCATTCCACATACCATTCCACATTCCACTCAATTCCATTCCACATTCCATTCCACGTTCCATTCCACATTGCAATCCGTTCTATTCCACATACCATTCCATTCCAATCCACATTCCATTCCATTCCACATTACATTCCACATTCCATTCAATTCCATTCCAAATTCCGATCTGTTCTATTTCAAATTCCATACCACTTTCCATTACATTCCTTTCCACATTCCATTCCATTCCATCCCACATCATATTCCACTTTCCTTTCCATATTCCATTCCACTTTGCATTCCACTTTCCACTCCATGTTCCATTCCATTCCATTCCACATTCCATTCCATTCCATTCCTCATTCCATTTCATGTTCCATTCCACATTCCTTTCTATTCCATGCCACATTCCATTCCTTTCCATTCCACATTAAATTCCAAATCCACTTCAAATTCTGTTCCACATTCCATTCCATTCCATTCCTTCCCACATTCCATTCCACATTCCATTACATTCTGTTTCACATTCCATTCCACAATCCATTCCGTTCCATTCCACATTCCATTACACATTCCATTCCATTCCACATTCCCTTTAATTTCTTTCTGCATTCTTTTCACTCCATTCCAGACTGCATTCCATTGTATTCCATATTCCATTTCATTCCATTCCACATTGCATTCCATTCCACATTCTATTCCATTATATTAAAAGTTTCATTCCTCATTATATTCTTCTTTCCATTGCATTCCATTCCGCATTCCATTCCATTCCATTCAACATTCCATTCCATTTCATTCCACTTTCCATTCCATTCCCTATTCTGTACCGTTCCATTCCACATTGCATTCCATTCCATTCCACATTCCATTCCATTCCACGTATCATTTCACATTCCATTCCACTTTCTATTCCACGTTTCGTTCCACATTCCATCCCTTTCCATTCGACATACCATTCCACATTCCATTTCATTGCATTCCGATCCCCTCCACATTCCATTCCATTCCATTCCACATTCCATTCCATTGCATTCCACATTCCATTGCGTTCCATTCCACATTCCATTCCATTCCATTCTACATGCCATTCCATTCCATTCCACATTCCATTCCACATTTCATTTGATTCAAATCCACATTCCATTCCATCCCATTCCACATTCCTTTCCACATTCCATTCCACATTCCAGTCCATTCCATTCCACATTTCAATCCATTCCATTCCACATTCCATTCCACCTTCCATTACACTCTGCATTCTATTCCACATTACATTCGATTCAATTCCACATTCCTTTCCATTCCATTCCACATGACATTCCATTCAATTCCACATTCCATTCCATTCCTCCATTCCACACTCCATTCCATTCCTCCATTCCACCTTACATTCCATTCCATTCACACTGCATTTGATTCCACTCCTTATTACATTCCACATTGCGATTTATTCCACATTCTATTCCATTCCATTACATTCCATTCCACATTCCATTCCATTGCATTCCACATTCCATTCCACATTCCCTTCCATTCCATTCCACATTCCATTCCATTCCACATTCTATTCCAAATAATATCCGATTGCATTCGTCATTCCATTCCACATCGCATTCCATTCAATTGCTCATTCATTTCCACTTTCCATTCCATTCAGTTCCACATTGCATTTCATATTCCATTTCAAATTCTATTCCACATTCCATTCCATTCCATTGCATTCCACATTCGTTTCCATTCCATTCAACATTCCATTCCAATCCATTTAAAATTCTATGCCCTTCCTTTCCAATCCACATTCCATTCCCTTCCATTACACATTCCATTCCACATTCTATTCCATTCACATTCCAATCCACATGGCATTCCATTCCATTCTATATTATATTCCATTCCATTGCTCATACCATTCCATTCCATTCCACATTTCATTCCCTTCCATTCCATTCCACATTCCATTCCTTTACTTTCCATGTTACATTGCATTCTATTCCACATTCCGTTCCATTCCATTTGATTCCAATAACCACTGCATTCCTTTCCACTTTCCATTTCATTCCACACTGCATTCCATTCCATTCCAAATTCCATTCCATTCTTTTCAACATTCCATTCCATTCCATTCCATATTCCATTCCATTCCATTCCACCTTCCTTTCCATTCCATTCTGCGTTCCATTCCACATTCCTTTCCACGTTCTATTCCATTCCATTCCACTTTCCATTCTATTCCACTCCACATTCCTTTCCATTCCATTCCTCATTCCGTTTCATTGCATTCCAATCCATTCCATATTCCATAACAAACCACGTTGCATTCCACATTCCATTCCACATTCCATTCCACCTTCCATTCTACATTACATTCCGTTCCATTCCACAAACCATTCCACATTCGATTCAATTCCATTCCTCATTAAATTCCACGTTCCATTCGACATTCCAATCCAATCCATTCCATATCCCATTCCATTCTAATCCACATTCCTATCCATTCCATAATCCATTCCACATTCCACTCCATTCCATTCCACATTCCATTCCATTCTATCACAAATTCCACACCACTTTTCATTCCATTCCATTTCACATTCCACTGCACATTATTTCCATTGCATAACTCATTCCATATTCCATTCTATTCCATTCCACATTCCATTCCATTCCATTCCACATTCCATTCCATTTCATTCCGCCTTCCATTCCACATTCCATTCCATTCCATTCAATTCCATTCCATTCCATTCCATTCCGTGTTCCATTTCATTCCATTCCACATTGCAATGCATTCCATTCCATTTCATTTCACATTGCATTCCACATTCAATTCCATTCCACCTTCCTTTCCACATTCCATTGCATTCCATTCTGCTTTCCATTCCACATTCCTTTCCACATTCCATTCCATTTTATTCCACTCCATATTCCATTCCATTCCACGGAATGGAATGTGGAAAGGAATGTCAAATGGGGTGGAATCAATCCAACATTCGATTTCATTCCATATTACATTCACTTCCATTCCACATTCCATTCCATTCCATTCCATTCCACATTATATTCCACTTTCCATTCCATGGAAAAGAATGGAATGGAATATGGAATGTAAGGTGTAATGGAATGGAATGGAAAGTGGAATGGAACATGGAATGGAACCTCTAATTTAATGTAGAATGGAATGTGGATTGGAATGGAATGGAATGACTATTGGAAGGTAGAATGGAACGTGGAATGGAATGGGATGGAATGCAGTATGGAATGTGGAATTGAATGGAATGGAATATGGAATGCAGTGTGGTATAGGATGTGGAATGGAACGAAATGGAATGTGGAATGGACACTGGACTGGAACGGAATGGAATGTTAAAGGGAATGTGGAATGTAATATGGAAAGGAAAGTGGAAGAGAATGTGGAATGGAATCTTTAATGGAATGTGGAATGGAATGTGGAATGGATCTTGGAATGGAATGGAATAGAATGTGGAATGGATCGTGTAATGGAATGGAATGGAACATGGCATGGAACGTGGAATGGAAACTGGAATAGAATGTGGAATGGAACGTGAAACGGAATGTGCAATGGAATGTGGAATGCAATGTGGAATGGAACGTGGAATGGAATCGACTTGAATATGGAATGGAAATTGGAATGGAATGGAATGGAAATTGGAATAGAAAGTGGAAAGTAATGTGGAATGGAACTTGGAATGTAAAGTACAATGGAATTTGGAATGGAACGTGGAATGCAATGAAATGGAACGTGGAATGGAATACGCAATGGAAAGTCAAATGGAACGTTTAATGCAATGGAATGCAAAGTGGAATGGAAAGTAGAATGCAATGTGGAATTTAGCGTGGAATTGAATGGAATGGATAGTGGAATGGAAACAGGAAAGGAATGAAATGGAATGTGACATGGAATGTGGAATGAAACGTGGAATGGAATTGAATGGAATGTGGAATGGAATGTGGAATGGAATGTGTAATGGAATGGAGTGCAATGTGGAAAAGAATGTGGAATGGAATGTGGAATGGAACGGAATGGAATGTGGAATGGAATGTGAAATGGAATGTTGAATGGAATGGAATGTAACGGAATGGATGGTAGAATGGAAGGTGGAATGGAATGTGGAATGGAACAGAATGGAACGTGGAAAGGGATGGAATGGAATGATGAATATAACGTGGAATGGAATGGAATGGAACTTGGAATACTACCTGGAATGGAACGTGGAATGGAAAGTGGAATGGAACTTGGAATGGAATGTGCAATGGAAAGTGGAATGGAACGTGGAATGGAAAGCAATATAAACTGGACGGGAATGTGGAATGGAATGGAATGGAATTTTAATGGAAAGTGGAATGGACTGAGGAATGGAACGTGAAATGGAATGTGGAATGGACTGGAATGGAATGTGTAATGCAATTTGGTTTGGAATGTGAAACGGAATGCAAGGCAATGTGGAATGGAATGAGGAATGGAATGGAATGTGGAATGGAATGTAATGGAACATGAAATGGAATGGAATGGAACGTTTAATGGATTGTGGAATGGACTGTGGAATAGCATGTGAAATGGAACGTGGAATGCACTGTGGAATGGCATGAGAATTGGAAAGTGGAATGGATTGTAATGGAATGTGGAAGGGAATGTGGAATGGAATGGAAGGCAATGGGGAATGGAATGTGGAATGAAATGTGGAATGGAATGTGAAATGAAATTGAAAGTAATGTGAAATGGAATGTGGAATGGAATGTAATGGAATATAGAATAGAATGTGTAATGTAATGTGTTGGAATGTGGAATGGAATGTGCAATGAAATGTAAAGGAATTTGGAATGGAATGTAATGGAATTTAGAAGGGAATGTGGAATGGAATGTGGTATAGAATGTTGAATGGAATGGAATGGTATGGGTAGTGCAATGGAACTTGGAATGGAATGGAACGGAATGTGGAATGCAATATGGAATGTAGCGTGCAATGTAAGGTGAGATGAAATGGAATGGTATGTTGAATGCAAAGGAATGGAATGTTGAATGGAATGTGGAATGGTACGGAATGAAATGTGGAATAGAATGTGATGTGGTATGGAATGGACTATGGAATGGAATGGAATGGAATGTGGACTGGTACGTGGAATAGAATGGAATGGAACGTGGAAAGGAATGTGGAATGTAATGTGTTATGGAACGTGGAATGGAACGTAGAATGGAATTGAATGGAATGAGCAATGGAGATTTTAATGGAATGTGGAATGAAATGTGGAGTGGAATGTGGAAAGGATCGTGGAATGTAGTGGAATTCAACATGGAATGGAAAGTGAATTGGAAGGCAGAATAGATCGTTGAATTCAATGGAATGGAACGTGGAATTAAACGTTGAATGGAATGTGGAACAGAATGGAATGGAATGCGGAATGGAATCTGGAATGTAATGGAAAGGAATGTGGAATGGAATGTAATGGTAATGTGGAATGGCATAGAATGGAATATGGAAGGGAATGTGGAATGGAATGTGGAGTGGCACTTGGAATGGAACGACGTGTAATGTGGAATGGAATGTGAAATTGTACGCAGAATGGAATGCAAAGTGAAATGGAACATGGAATGGAATGGAATGGAACGTGGAATGGAACATGGAAAGGAACGTGGAATGGAATGGAATGGAAAGTGGAATGGAATAGAATGGAACGTGGTATGGAATGTGGAATGGAAAGTGGAACAGAAAGCACAATGTAATGTGGAATGGAACGTGGAATGGAATGGAACGGAAAGTGGAATGTAACATGGAATGGAATGGTATGGAATATGGAATGGAATGTGGAAAGGAATGTGGAATGGAATGGCCTATGGAATGGAATGTGGAATGGAATGTGGAACGCAACGGAATGGAACGTGGAAAGGAATGTGGAATGGAAAGTGGAATGGAAAGTGGAATGGAATAGAGTGGAATGGAATAGAATGGAATGTTGAAAGGAATGTGGAATGAAATGGAATGGAATGTGGAAAGCAATCTGGAATTGAATGGATTGGAATGTGGAAGGGAAAGTGAAAATGAATGTGGAATGGAATGGAATGGAACGTAGAATGGAATGTAGAATGGAATGGAATGCAATAAGGAAGGGAATGTGGAATGGAATGTGGATTGCAACTTGGAATGAAATGGAATGGAATGTAGAATGGAATACGGAATGGAATGGAATGGATTGTCTAATGAAATGTGCAATGGAATGGAATGTGGAATGCAAAGTGGAATAGCATGTGGAATTGAGTGGAATGGAATTTTGAATGGAATGTGGAATGGAATGGAATGGAATGTGGAAGGGAATGTGGAATGGAATGTGGAATGGAAACTGGAATGGAAAGTGGAATGGTATGGAATGGAATGTGGACTGGAATGTGGGGTGGCATGTGGAATACCACAGCATGGAATGTGGAATGGAACGCATTATGGAAGGGAAAGGAATGTGGAATGCAGTGAGCAATGGAATGTGGAAAGCAGCGTAGAATGGAATGGAATGGTATGTGGAATGGAACGTGGAATGGAATGGAATGGAAAGTGGAATGGAACGTGTAATGCAATGGAAAGGACATTGGAATGGAATGTCGAAATGTACGTCTAATGGAAAAGAATGGGATGTGGAATGGAATTTAATGGAATGTGGAATTGAAAGGCATGGAACGTGGAATGGGACGTGGAATAGAACACGGATTTCAATGTGGCATGGAACGTGGAATGGAATGTCGAATAGAATGGAATGGAAAGTAGAATGGAATGGAATGTAGAACGGAATGGAATGGGATGTGGAATGGAAAGGAATGCAACGCAAAATGGAACATGGAATGGAATGGAATGGAACGTGGAATTAAATGTGGAATGGAATGGAATGGAATGTGGAGTGGAATGGAATGGAATGTGGGATTGAACAGAATCGAATGTGTAATGTAATAGAATGGAAAGTGAAATAGAATGTGGAAAAATATGTGAAATGCCATGTGGAATGGAATGTGCAACTGAATGAAACTGAAAGTGGAAAGGAATGGAATGGAATCTGGAAAGGAATGGAAGGGAACTTGGAATGGAAAGTGTAATGGATCACGGAATGGAAAGTGGAATGGAATGTGGAATGGAATGGAATGGAAAGGAATGTGGTATGAATTGTTGAATGGAATATAATGGAATATGGAAAGGAATGTGGAATGAAATGCAATGGAATGAGAATGGAATTTGGAATGGAATGGAATGGAATGTGGAATGGAATGGCATGCAATGTAATGCAATTTGGAATGGAAAGTTATGTGGAATGGAAGGAAAAGGAATGTGGAATGGAACGGAAAGGAATGTAGAATGGATTGTGTAACGGAGTGTGAAATGGAACGGAAAGGAATCTAGAATGGAATGCAGAATGGAATGTGGAACGGAATGGCATGGATTGTGCAAGGGAAAGGAATGGTTTTTAATGTGGAATGGAATGGAATGGAAAGTGGAATTGAACGTGGAATGGATCGGGGGATGCACCAGGAATGGAATGTGGACTGCCCCGTGGAAGGGAATGCAATGGAATGTGGAGTGGAATGTGCCATGGAATGGAATGGAATGTGGAATGGAATGGAAAGTGGAATGGAATGTGTAATGGATGGAATGGAACGGAATGTGGAACGCAAAGAAATGTGGAATTTAATTGAATGGAATGTGGAATGGAAAGGAAAGAAATATTCAATGGAAAGTAAAGGAATGTGGAATGGAATGGAATGTGGAACAGAATGGAATGGAATGTCTAATGGATGGAAAGCAATACTGCATGTAATGGAATGGAATGTCTAATGGAATGGAGTGGAATGTGGCATGGGGTGTAATGGAGTGTGGAATTTAATGCAATGGAATGTGGAATGGAGTGGAATGGAATGTGGAATGGAATGGATTAGAATGTGGAATAGAAAGGAATGGAATGCGGAATGGAATTTGGAGTTTAACGGATTGGAATGGAATGGAAAGTGGAAAACAATGGAATGGAATGGAATGTGGAATGGAATGGAATGTGGAATGGAACAGAATTTGGAATGGAATGTGAAATGTAAAGGAATGGAATGGAATGGAATGCAGAATGCAATGGAATGGAATGGAAAGTTGAATGTAATGGAATGTGGAATGGAATGGAATGGAATGTGGAATGAAATGGAATGGAATATGGAATGCAATGGAATAGAATTTGGAATGGAATGGAATGGAATGCGGAATTTAATGGAATGTGGATAGCAGTGGGTAACGGAATGGAAAGGAATGGAATGTGGAATGGAATGGAATGTGGAAAGCAATGGAACGGAATGAGGAATGCAATTGAATGGAATGTGGAATGGAATGGAATGAAATGTGGAGTGGAATGGAATGCAAAGTGAATTGGAATGGAATTCAAAGGGAAATGGAATGGAATGTGGAATGGAATAGAATGGAATTGAATGGAATGGAAAGTGGAATGCAATGGAAAGGAATGCAATGTGGAATTGAATGGAATGGAAAGGAACGTTGAATACAATGGAATGGAATGGAATGTGGAATTGAATGGAATTGAACGGGAAAAGTAATGTGGAATGGAAAGTGGAATGGAATGTGGAATGGAATGGTAAGGAATGTAGAATGGAATGGAATTAAATGTGGAAAAGAATGGAATGGAATGGAATGTGCAAAGCAATGTGGAATTGAATGTGGAATGGAATGGAATGGAAGGGAATGTGGAATGGAAATGAACTTGCAATGGAATGGAATGGAATGTGGATTGGAATGGAATGGAACGGAATGTGGAAAGGAATGGAATGTAAAGGAAATTGAAATGGAATTTGGAATGGAATGTGGAATGGAATGAAATGGAATGTGGAATGCAAAGTGGAATGGAATGGAACATGGAATGGAATGTGGAATGGAATGTGGAATGGAATGTGGAATGGAATATGGAATGAAATGTCGCTTGGAATGTGGAATGGAACAGAATTGAATCTTGAATGGAATGGAAAGGAATGTGAAATGTAATCTGGAATGGAATGTGCAATGAAATGTGGAATGGAACGGAATAGAATGTGGAATTGACTGTGCAATGGAAAGTGGAATGGAATGGAATGGAATGTTAAATGGAATGGAATGCAATGGAATGGAATGTGGAACGGAAAGAACTGTAATATGAAACGGAATGTGGAATGGAATGTGGAAGGAATGGAATGGAATGTTGAATGGAACGGAATGGAATGGAATGTGGAATGGAATGGAATGGAATGTGGAATGCAATGGAATGGAAGGGAAGGTGGAATTTAATGGAATGGAATGGAAAGTTTAATGCAATTGAATGGAGTGGAATGTGCAATTGAATGGAATTGAACCGGGAAAGGAAAGTGGAATGGAAAGTGGAATGGAATGTGGAATGGAATGGAATGGAATGTGGAATGGAATGGAATGGAATGTGGAATAGAATCGAATGGAATGGAATGTGCATTGGAATGTGGAATGGAATGTTGAATGGAATTGAACATGGAACGGAATGAAACGGAATGTGGATTGGAAAGGAATGGAATGGAATCTGGAATGGATTCGAATGGAATGGAAAGTGAAATGAAATTTGGAATGGAATGTGGAATGGAATGAAATGGAATGTGGAAAGCTATGTGGAAGAGAATGTGGAATGGAAAGGAATGTGGAATGGAATGGAATGGAATGTGGAAAGATATGTGGAAGAGAATGTGGAATGGAAAGGAATGTGGAATGGAATGGAGTGGAATGTGGAATGGAGCGTGGAATGGAATGTAGAATGGAACGAGGAATGCAACGCGGAATGGAATGGAATGGAATCTGGAATGCAATGTGTGGAATGGAATGTGGAATGGAATGGAAAGGAATATGACATGCAATGTGTAATGGAATGTGGATCGTAATGGAACGGAATGTGGAATGGAATGTGAAACGGAATGGAGTGGAATGTGAAATGTAATGTGGAGTGGAATGTGAAAGCGAATGTGGAATGGAATGTGAAAGAGAATGTGGAATGGAATGTGGAACGGAATGTGGAATGGAATGGAATGGAACGTGGAATGGAATGTGGAAAGGAAAGGAATGGAATTGAATGTGGAATGGAATGGAATGGAATTGAATGTGGAATGGAATTGAAAGGTAATTGTAATGGAATGGGAAATGGAAGGTGGAATGCAATGTTGAGTGGAATAGAATGGAATGTGGAATGGAATGTGGAATGCAATGTGGAATGGAATGTGGAATTGAATGTGGAAGGGAATATGGAATGGAATGGAAAGGAATGTGGAATAGAATGTGGAATAAAATGTAGAATGGAATGTGGAATGCAATAGAAGAGAATGGAATGTGGAAAGGAATGTGAAAAAGAATGTGGAATGGAATGTGGAATGGAATGTAATTAAATGTGGAATGGAATGGATTTTAATGTGGAAAGGAATGTGGAAGGGAATGAAATGCAATGTGGAAAGGAATGGAATGGAATGTAGAATGGAATGTGGAATGGAAAGGAAAAAAATGTGTAATAGAAAGGAATTTAAAGTGGAATGCATTGGAACGGTATGGAATGTGGAATGGAATGGAATGGAATCTGCAATGGAATGGATTGGAATGTGGAATGGAATAGAATACAATGTGGAATTGAATGGAATGTAATGTGGGGAGGATTGGAATGGAATGGAATTTGGAATGGAATACAATGGAATAGAATGAAATGGAATGCAATGTGGAATGGAAAGTGGAATGGAATGGAATGCAATGGAATGTGGAATAGAATGCAATGGAATTTGGAATGGAATGGAAGGTGGAATGGAACTTGGAATGAAATGTGGAATGGAAAGTGGAATGAAATGTGAAATGGAATTTGGAATGGAACGTGGAATGCAACGGAATGGAATATGGAATGGAATGTGGAATGGATTGTGGAATGGAAAGTGGAATGGAAACTGGAATGGAATGGAAAGGAATGTGGAATGGAATGTGGAATGGAACGTGGAAAACAAAGAAGAATGGAATGGAACGACTGTGGAATGGAATGTGCAATAGAATGGAATGGAATGTGGAAGAGAATGTGGAATAGAATGTGGAATAGAATGGAAAGTATTGTGGAATGGGAAGTGGATTGGAATGCAATGGAATGTGGAATCGAAGTGAGTGGAATGTGGAATCAAATGTGGACCGGAATGCCAAGGGATGTGGAATGGAATGTGGACTGAAATGGAATGGAATGTGGAATAGAAAGTTGAATGGAATGTGGATTCGAATGGAATATAATGTGAAATGCAATGTAGAATGAAATGGAATGGAATGTGGAATGGATTGTGGAATGGTATGTGGAATGGAATGTGAAATGGAACATAACGTAATGTGGAATGGAATGTAGAATGGAATGAGGAATGGAAAGTGGAACGGAATGGAACGGAACGTGAAATGGAACATGGAATGCAAAGTGGAATGGAACGTGGAATGGAAAGTGGAAAAGAAAGTGAAATGGAATGCGCAATGAAATGTGGAATGGATCGTGGAATGGAATGTGCAATGCAATGTGACGTGTAACGTGGAATAGAATGGAATGGAACGTGGAAGGTAAAGTGGAATGGAATGGAATGGAACGTGGAATTGAATGTGGAATGGAACGTGGAATGGTATGAATGTGAAATGGAATGGAAAGGAATGTGGAATGGAAAGTGGAATGAAATGTGGAATGCAAAGTGGAATTGAATGTGGAATGGAATCTGGAATGGAAAGTTGTGGAATGTGGAAAGGAATGGAATGGAATGTGGAATGGAATTTAATGGAGTGCGGAATGGAAAGTGGAATGGAATGGAACGGAATGTGGAATGGAATGTTGAATGTAATGGAATGTGGAATGCAATGGAATTTAATGGTATGGAATGTGAAATGGAATGGAATGGAATGTGCAGTGGAATCTGGAACGAAATAGAATGAAATGTGGAATTGAACGTGGAATGGAAAGGAATGTAATGTGGAAAGAAATGGAATGGAATGTGGAAATGGAATGTGGAATGGAATTTGGAATGGAATGGAATGGAACATGGAACGCAATGTTGAATGTATTGTGGAATGGAATGTGGAATGGAGTGGAATGAAAGGTGGAATGGAACGTGGATTGGAAAGTGGAATGGAACCGAAGTAATGTGGAATGCAATGCGGAATGGAAAGTGGAAAGTAAAGTGGAACGTAATGGAATGGAATTTGGAATGCAACGTGGAATGGAATGGAATGGAAACTCGACTGGAACGTTAAATGGAACGTGGAATGGATTGTGGAATGGAATGTGGAATGCAATTGAATATAATGTGGAATGGAATGTGGAATGGAATGGAATGGAATGTGGAATGGAATGTGGAATACGATGTAATATAACGTGGAATGGAATGTGGAATGGAGTGGCATTGAACATCGAAAGGAATGTGGACTGGAAAGTGGAATGGAACATGGAATGGGATGTGGAATGGAATGGAAAACAATGTGGAATGGAATGGAATGGAACGTACACTGGAAAGGATAGGAATGTGTAATGGAAACGATTGGAATGTGGAATGCAATGGAATAGTAAGGAATGTGGAATGGAATGGAATAGAATGTGGAATCGAATGGAATCGAATGTTGAATAGAATGTGGATTGTAATGGAATGGATTGTGGAATTGATTTTGGAATGGAATGTGGAATGGAATGGAATGGAATGCGGAATGGAATGTGGAAAGGATAGTGGAATGGAACGGAATTGAACGTGGAAAGCAATGTGGAATGGAGTGTGGAATGGATTGTGGAAAGGAACGGAATGAAATGTGGAATGGAGTGTGGAATGGAATGTCTAATTTAATGGAATGAAATGTGGAATGGAATGGAATTCAAAGTGGAATAGAATGGAATGGAATGGAATGTGGAAAGGAATGCAGAATGGAATAGAATGGAATGTGGAATGCAATGGAATGGAATGTGAAATGAAATGTGGAATGGAACGGAATGGAATGTGGAATTCAATGTGGAATGGATTGGAATGGAAGGTGGAATGGAATGTGGAATGGAAAGTGGAATGAAATGTGGAATGGAATGGAATGGAATGTGGAATGGAATGTGGAATGGAATGTGGAATTGAACGTGGATTGGAATAGAATGGAACGTGGAATGGAATGTGGAATGGAATGGAATGGAATGTGGAATGGAATAGAATGTAAAGTGGAAAGGAACGTTGAGTTGAATGGAATGAATTGTGGAATGGAATGAAATGGAATGTGGTATGGAATCTGGAACGGAAAGGAATGGAATTTGGAATGGAATGATGAATTTAATGTGGAATGGAATGTGGAATGGAACGTGGAATGGAAAGTGGAAAGGAACGTGCAATGGAACGTGCAATAGAATGTGGAATGGAATAGAATGGAATGTGAAATCGAATGGAATGGAATGGAATGGAATGGAATTGAAAGTGGAATGGAATGGAATGGAATGGAATGTGGAATGGAATATTGAATGTAGTGGAATGGAATAGAATGTGGAACTGAAGATGGAATGGAATGGAATGGAATGTGGAATGGAATGTGGAATGGAATGTGGAATGGAATTTGGAATGGATTGTAGAATGGAATGGAATGGAATGGATTTGAATGGAATGGAATGGAAGGTGGAATGGAAAGTGAAATTGAATAGAATGGAATGTGGAATAGAATGTGGAATGGAATGGAATGGAATGTGGAACGGAATGGAATTGTATGTGGAATGAAATGGAATGGATTATGGAATGGAATGGAATGCAATGGAATGGAATGTGAAATTCAATTTGGAATGGAATGGAATGGAATGTGGAGTGGAATTGAATGGAATGGAATATGGGATTGAATGCAATGAAATAGAATGAAATGTAATGGAATGTGGAATGCACCGTGGAATGGGAGGTGGAATGGAATGGAATGGATTGTGGAATGGAACGTATTGGAAAGTGCAATGGAAAGGAATTGAATGTATAATGCAATGGAACAGTATGTAGTGTGCAATGGAATGGAACGCAATGGAAAGGAAGGTGTAATGGAATGGATTGTAAGGTGGAATAGAATAGAATAGAATGAGGAAAGGAACGGAATGGAATGTGGAGAAGATTGGAATGGAATGGAATGTTATGTGAAAAGGAATACAATGGAATAGAATGAAATGGAATGGAATGTGGAATGGAATGTGCAATGGAATGGAATGCAACGTAATGTGGAATGGAATGGAACGTAAAATGGAACGTGGAATGGAACGTGGAATGGAAGGTGGAATGGATCGTGGATTCGAATGTGAAATGGAATTTGGAATGGAAGGTGGAATGGAACCTGGAATGGAATGGAATGGAATGCGGAATGGAATGTGCAATGGAAAGTGGAATGGAAAGAGGAATGGAAAGGAATGGATTGTGGACTGCAATGTGCAATGGAATAGAAAGGTATGGAAGGGATTGTGGAATGGAATGTGCAATGGAATAGAATGGATAGTGGAATGAAATGTGGAATAGAATGTGGAATAGAATGGAATGGAATGTGGAATGGAAAGTGGATTGGAATGGAATGGAAAGTGGAATCGAATGTGGAATGGAATGCAATGAGATGTGGAATGCATTATGAAGTGAAATGGAATTTAATGTGGAATGGAATGTGGAATGGAATGGAATATAATGAGGAAAGGAATGTGAAATGGAATGTTCTATGGAATGCAGAATGGAATGTGGAATGGAATATGGAATGCAACATAATGTAATGTGGAATGGAATGTGGAATGGAATGTTGAATGGACAGGAATGGAGCATGTAATGGAACATGGAATGCAACGTGCCATGGAACGTGGAATGGAAAGTGGAATGGAACGTGGAATGGAACGTGGAATGGAATGTGGAATGGAATGTGAAATGGAATGAGGAAAGGATCGTCAAATGGAATGTGCAATTCAAAGTGAAATGGAATGTGGAATAGAATGGAATGGAACATGGAATGGAACAAGGAATGGAATGGAATGGAACGCGGAATTGAAAGTGGAATGGAACGTGGAATGGAAAGGAATGGATCATGGAATGGAACGTGGAATGCATTGGAAAGGAACTTGGAATGGAATGTGGAATGGAATGTGGAATGGAACAAGGAATGGAACGTGGAATGTAATGGAATAGAACATGGAATGGAACGTGTAATGGAATGTGGAATAGAAAGTTATGGAATGTGGAATGGAATGGAATGTAACTTGGAAAGGAATTTAATGGAATGCACAATGGAATGTGGAATGGAATGGAATGGAATGTGGAATGGAAGGTGGAATGGAATGAAATTTGGGATGGAATAGAACTTAATGGTATGGAATGTGGAATGGAATGGAATGTAATGTGCAGTGGAATCTGGAAAAGAATGGAATGGAACGTGGATTGGAACACGGAATGGAGCGTGGAATGGAACGTGGAATGGAATGTGCAAAGGTATGCAGAATGGAATGCAGAATGGACCGTGGAAATGAATGGAATGGAATGTCTAATGAAATGTGGATTGGAATGTGGAATGGAACGTGGAATGGAACGTGGAATGGAATGGAATGGAACGTGGAATGGAACGCGGAATGGAACATGGAACGGAACTTGGAATGGAATGTGCAATGGTATGTGGAATGGAAAGTGGAATGGAATGGAATGCAACGTGGATTCGACCGTGGAATGGAATGCAATGGAAAGTGTAATGGAATGTGGATTGGAATGTGGAATACAACGTGGAATGGAATGGAATGGAACGTGGAATGGAACGTGGAACGGAATGTGGACAGGAATGTTGAATTGGCCTTGGAATGGAATGTGGACAGGAATATGGAATGTAACGTGGAATGGAATGTGGAAGAGAATGTGGAATGCAATCTGGAATGGAATGTGTAAAAGAATGTGTAATTAAACGGAATGGAATGTGAAATGGAATGGAATGGAATGTGGAAAGGAATGGAATGGAATGTGGAATGGAATGTTGAATTTAATGTGGAATGTAATGTGGAATGGGACGTGGAATGGAAAGTGGAATGGAAAGTGGAATGGAAGGTGGAATGGAACGAGGAATGGAATGTGGAATAGAATGTGGAATGGAATGGAATGGAATCTGTAATGGAATGTGGAATGGAACGTGGAATTGAATGGAGTGGAATGTGGAATGGAATGCAATGGAATGTGGAAGGGCATGTGGAATGGAATGTGGAATGTAACGAGGAATTGAACGGAATAGAATGTGGAATAGAATGTGGAATGGAATGTGGAATGGAACGTGGAATGGAACGTGGATTGGAGTATAATGGAATGTGCAATGGAATGTGGAATGGAGTGGAATGGAATGTGGAATGGAACGTGAAGTGGAATGGAATGTAATGTGGAATGGAATGAAATGGAATGTGGAATGGAATCTGGAAAGGAATGGAAAGGAATTTGGAATGGAATGTTGAATTTAATGTGGAATGGTATGTGGAAAGGAACGTGGAATGGAAAGTGGAATGGAACACGCAATGGAGCGTGGAATAGAATGTGGAATGGAATAGAATGGAATGTGGAATGGAATGGAATTCAATGGAATGGAATGGAATGGAATCAGGAAGGGAAAGGAAAGGATTATCGAATGGAATGGAATGGAATCTTGAATGGAATGTTGAATGGAATGGAATGGAATGGAATGTGGAATTGAAGATGGAATGGAATGGAATGGAACGTGGAATAGAATGTGGGAAGGAATGTGGAATGGAAATTGGAATGGATTTTGAAATGGAATTTAATAGAATGCGGAAAGGAATGGAATGGAATGGAATGTGGAATGGATGGTGGAATTCAATGGAATGGAATGTGGGATGGAATGTGGAATGGAATGGAATGGAAAGTGGAAAGGAATGGAATGGTATGTGGAATGGAATGGAATAGAATGTGGAAAGGAATGTGGAATGGAATGTAATGGAAAGTGGAATGGAATGGAATGGTATGTGGAATGGAATGAAATGGAATGTGGAAAGGAATGTGGAAAGGAGTGGAGTAGAATGTGGAATGGAATGTGGAATGGAATGGAATGGAATGTGGAATGGAATGGAATGGAATTTGGAACGGAATGTGGAATGAAATATGGAATGGAATGGAATGGATTGTGGAATGGAATGGAAAGGAAAGGTATGGAATATGGAATGGAAAGGAATGGAATGTGGAATTGAACGTGGAAAGGATTGTGGAATGGAACATGGAATGGAAAGTGGAATGGAAGGTGGAATGCAACGGAATAGAATGTGGAATGGAATGTGGAATTTAATGGAAAGGAACGTGGAATGGAATGTTGAATGGTACGGAATGGAACTTGTAATGGAATGTGGGATGGAATGGAAAGGAAAGTGGAAAGAATGTGGAATGGAACGTGGAATAGAATGGGGAATGTAATGTGGAATGGAACATGGAATGTAATTGAATGGAGTGCGGAATAGAAGGGAACGGTTTGTGGAATAAAGTGGAATGGAATGGAATGGGGAATAAAATGGAATGCAATGGAATTTAATGCGGAATGGAATGGAATAGAATGTGAAATGCAATGTAATGGAACGGAATGTGAAATTGAATGGAATGGAATTGAATTTGGAATGGAATGGAATGGAATGTGGAATGGAATGTAATGCAGAATGGAATGCAATGTGGAATGCAATGTGGAAAGGAATGTGGAATGGATTGGATTGGAATGTGAAATGGAAAGAGGAAAGGAATGTGGCATGAAATGGAATGTAATGTGGAATGGAATGGAATGGAATGGAATGTGGAATAGGATGGAATGGAATGATATGTGGAATGGAATGTGGAATATAATGGAATGGAATGTGGAATGGAATGGAATGGAAACTGGAACGGAATGGAATGGAATGTGGAAAGGAGTGGAACGTGGAGTGGAATGGAATGGAATGTGTATTAGAATGGAATGGAATTTGTAGTGTAATGGAGTGGAATGGAATGGAAAGTGAAATGGAATGTGGAATGCAATGTGAAAAGGAATGTGCAATGGAATGTGAAATGGAAAGTGGAATGGAATGAAGTGGATCGTGGAATGGAGTGGAATGGAACGTGGAATGGAACATGGAATGGAAATTGGAATGGAATGTGGAATGGAATGGACTGGAATATGGAATGGAATGTGAAATGAAATGTGGAATGCAATGTGGAATGGAATGGATTAGAATGTGCAGTGGAATGTGGAATGGAATGCAATGGAACGTGGATTGGAATGCAATTCAACGTTGAATGGAATGTCGAAAGGAATGTGGAATGGATCGTGCAATGGAAAATGGAATGGAACGTGGAAAGAAATGTGGAATGGAATGGAATGGAATGTGGAAAGGAAAGTTGAAAGGAATGGAATAGAATGAGGAATGGAATGTGGAATGGAATGGAATGGAATGCTGAATGGTATGGAATGGAATGTGGAAAAGAATATGGAATGGAATGTGGAAGGGAATGTGGAATTGAAGGGAATGGAATGAGGAGTGCAATCGAAAGGAATGTGTAATATAATGGAATGGAATGTTTTGGAATGCGGAATTGAATGGAATGGAATGTGGAATGCAATGGAATGGAATGGAATGTAGAATTGAATGGAATGGAACGTGGAAAGTAATGGAATAGAATATGGAATAGAATGGAATGCAACATGGAATAGAATGTGGAATGGAATTTGGAATGGATTGTGGAAAGTAATTGAATGAAATGTGGAATGTAATAGAATGGAAAGTGGAATAGAATGGAATGGAATGGTATGCGGAATGGAATGTAATGGAATGTGGAATGCAACGGAATGGAATGAAATGTGGAATTAATTGGAATGGAATGTGGAATGTAATGGAATAGAATGTGCAATGGAATGGAAAGCAACGTGGAGCGAAATGCAATGTGGAACGGCATGTGGAATGGAATGTGGAATGGAATGTGGAATGGAAAGGAAAAAATGTGGAATGGAATGTGGAACGGCACGTGGAATGGAATGTGGAATGGAATGTGCAATAGAATGGGGTGGATTGTGGAATGGAATTGAATGGAATGGTATGGAATATGGAATTGAATGCAATGGAATGTGGAATGGAACGTGGAATAGAATTTGGAATGGAATGTGTAATGGAATGACGAATGCAGTTGAATGGAATTTGGAATGGAATGGAATGGAATGTGGAATTGAATGGAATGGAATGGAACGCGGAATAGAAATAAATGGAATGGAATCGAATGCAGAATGCATTGAAATGGAATGTGGAAAGCCATGTAATGGAATGGAATGTGAAACGGAATGAAACGGAATGCGGAATGTACTGGAGAGGAATGTGGAACTGAATAGAATGGAAAGTGGAATGGAATGTGTAATGGAATGTGTAATGGAATGTGGAATGGATTGGAATGGAATGTGGAATGGAATTGAATGGAAACTGGAATAGAATGGAATGGAATGGAATGTGGAATGGAATTGAATGGAATGCGGAATCGAATAGAATGGAATGTGGCATGCAATGTAATGGAATGGAATGTGAAATTAGATGGAATGGAATGTGGAATGGAATGGAATGGAATGTGGAATGGAATGGAATGGAATGTTGATTAGAATGGAATGGAAAGGAATTTGGAATAGAAAGTGGAATTGAATGTGGAATTGAAAGGAAAGGAATGTGGATTAGAATGGAATGGAAAGGAATGTGGAATGGAAAGTGGAATTGAATGTGGAATGAAATGGAATGGAATGTGGATTGGAATGGAATCGCATGTGGAGTGGAATGGAATGGAATGTGAAACGGATTCGAACGTGGAATGGAATGGAGTGGAATGTGTAATGGAATGGAATGGAACGGAATGGAAAGTGAAATGGAATGTCGAATGGACTGTGAAATGGAATGTGGAATGGTATGTGGAATGGAGTGTTCAACGGAAAGTGGAATGGCATGAAATGGAACGTGGAATGGAATAGAATGGATCGTGGAATGGAATGGAACGGAAAGTGGAATGGATCATGGAATGGAAAGTGGAATGGAAAGTGGAATGGAATGGAATGGAAAATGGAACGGAATGTGTAATGGAATGGAATGGAAAGTGGAATGGAATGTTGAGTGGAATGTGGAAGGGAACATGGAGTGAAACGAAATGGAATGTGGAATGGAATGAGGAATGTAATGTGGAAAGGAAAGGAATGTAATATGGAATGGTATGAGGAATGAAATGTGGAATGGAAAATGGAATGGAATAGATTGCAATGTGGAATGGAACGTGGTATGGCATGAAGAGGAACGTGGAATTTAAAACGGAATGCATCAGGGAATGGAAAGGGGAATGGAATGGAATGTGGAAGGGCACATTTAATGGAATGCAATGGAATGTAGAATGGAATGTGGAATAGAATGAAGAATGGAATGTGGAATGGAATGTAAGGGAATGAGTAATGGAATGCGGTATAGAATGTGAAATGGAATGTGCAGTGAGATGGAATGTGGAATGGAACAGATTGGAATGTGGAAACGAATGTTGAATGCAATGCAATGGAATGTGGCATGGAACGGAATGGAATGTGGAATGAAATGTGGGACGTAATGTGGAATGGAACGGAATGGAATGTGGATTGCAAAGACGAATGGAGTGTGGAATGGAATGTGGAATGGAAAGGAATTGAATGTGCAATGGAATGCGGAATGGAATGCGCAATGGAAAGGAATGGATTTTGGAATGGAATGGAATGGAATAGTATGGAATTTGGAATTGAGTGGAATGGAATGTGGACTGGACCGAGAAAAGAACATGGAATGGAAAATGGAATGGAACATGGAATCGAAAGTGGAATGGAATGCAATGGAACATGGAACGGAATGTGGAATTGAATGCAATGGTATGTGGAATCGTTTGGAATGTGGAATGGAATGGAAAGGAGGGGAATGTGGAATTGAAGTTGGAATGGAATGGAATGGAATGTGGAAAGGAAACTGGAATGTAGAGGAGAGGAACGTGGAATGGAAGGTGGGATGAAATGGAATGTGGAATGGAGGAATGAAACGTGGAATGGAACATGGAATGCAATGTAAAATGGAACGTGGAATAGAAAAGAATGGAACGTGTAATGGAACGAGAAACGCAATGGAATGGAATGCGGAATTGATAGTGGAATGGAATGTGGAATGGAAAGTATTGGATCATGGAATGGAACGTGGAATGGAATGGAAAAGAATGAGGAATGGAATGTGGAAAGGAACGTGGAATGGAAGGTGGAATGGAATGGAATGGAATGTGGAATGCAACGTGGAATGGAACGTGGAATGGAATGGAATGGAACGTGGAATGTAAAGTAGTGGAACATGGCATTGAACGTGGAAGGGAAAGTGGAATAAAATGTGGAATGGAATGTAACAGAATGTGGAATGGAAGGGAATGTAATGTGTAATGGAATGTGGAATGCATTGGAATGAAATGGAATGGAATGCGGAATGGAATGGAATGAAATGTGAAATTGAAAGAAATGAAATGTGGAATGGAATGGAATGTTATGGAATGTGGAAAGGAATTGAAAGGAATCAATGGAATGTGGAATAGAATGAAATGAAACGAGGAATGGAATGTGAAATGGAATGTGGAATGGAACGTGGAATGGAATGGAATGTGGAATGGAATGTGGAATGGAACGGAGAATGGAATGTGAAAGGGAAAGGAAAGGAAAGCGGCATCGAATGGAATGGAATGTTGAATTGGATGTGGAATGGAATGGAATGGAATGTGGTATGGATTGTGGAATGGAAAATAGAATGGGTTGGAAAAGAATGTGGAAAGGAATGTGCAATGGAATGGAATGGAATGTGGAATGGAATGTGGAATAGAACGGAATGGAATGTGGAATTGAATATGGAATGCAATGTGGAATGGAACGTGGAATGGGACATGGATTGGAATGGAATGGAACATGGAATAGATTGTGGAATTGAAAGCAATGGAATGTTGAGTGGAACGTGGAGTGGAAAGGAATGGAATGTGGAATGGAATGAAATGGAATGTGGAATGGAATGTGGAACGGAATGGAATGGAATGTGCAATGGAAAGAAATGAAACATGGAATGGAATGTCAGATGGAATGGAATGAAAAGTTGAATGCAATAGAATGGACTGTGCAATGGAATTTGGAATGGAATGGAATGGAATGTAGAATGGAATGTGAAACAAAATGTGCTAAGGAATGTGGAATGGAATGGTATGGAATGTAGAATGGAATGTGGAATGGAATGGAATGGAACGTGGAATAGAATATGAAATGTAATGTTGAATGGAAAGTGGAATGGAATATGGAATGTTGTGGAATGGAATATGGAATTAAAGGGAATGGAACGTGGAATGGAATGGAATGGAATGTGGAATGGGATGTGTAATGGAATATGGAAAGGAATTTGGAATGGAACGGAATGGAATGTGCAATGGAATGTGGAGTGGACTGTGGAATGGAATGTGGAATGGAACGGAGTGGAATGTGGAATGGAATGTGGAATGGAGTGTGGAATGGAATGTGGAATGGATGGAATGGTAAGTGGAATAGAATGTGGAATGGAAAGAAGTATGGAACATGAAATGGAAAGGAATTGACTCTGAAATTGAACGTGGAATGTAATGCAATTGGACGTACAATGGAACGTGGAATGGAACGTGGAATGGAGAGTAAAGGAACGTTTAATGGAATGTGGAATGGAATGTGGAAAGGAATGTGCAATGGAATGTGAAAAGGAGTGTGGAATGGAATGGAATGGAATGTGGAATGGAATGGTATGGTATGAGGAAAGGAATGTGGAATGAAGGTGGAATGGAACAGAATGCAATGTGAAGTGGACTGTGGAATGGAATGGAATGGAATGTGGAATGGATTGTGGAATGGAATGTGGATCGGAATGTGGAATGGAATGTGGAAAGTAATGTGGAATGGAACGGAATGGAATGTGAAATGCAATGGAGTGGAATGTGGAAGGGAATGTGGAATATAGTGGAATGGAATGTGGAATGGAATGTGGAATGGAGCGTGGATTGGAATTTTGAATGGAATGTGGAAAGCAATGCGGAAAGGAATTTGGAAAGGAATGTGGAATGGAACGAAATGGAATGTGGAATTTAGTGTGGAATGGAATGTGTAAAGGAATGTCAAATATAATGCAATGGAATGTGGAATTTAAGGTAGAATGGAATGGAATGGAACGTAGAATGGAATGTGGGATGGAATGTGGAACGGAATGTGGAATGGAATGGAAAGGAATGCTAAAGGAATATGGAATGCACTGAGGAATGGAATGTGGAATGGAACGCAATGGATTGTGGAATGGAATGTGGAATGGAACGTGGAGTGGCATGAAATGGAACGTGGAATTGAATGGAATGGAATGTGTAATGGAATGGAATGGAACTTGGAATGGAACATGGAATGGAAAGTGTAATGGAAGGTGGAATGGAATGTTGAATGGAATGGAATGTGCTATAGAATGTGCAATGGAGTGGAAAGCACTGTGCCAAGGAATATGGAATGGAATTTGGAATGCAATGTGGAATGGAACGCAGTGGAATGTGGAATGGAATGTGGAATGGACTGTGGAAGGGAACGTGGAATGAAAAGAGGAATGGAATAGAATGGAAAGCGGAATGGAATGTGAAACAGAATGTGGAATGGAAAGTGGAATGGAATGGAATGGAAACTGGAACGGAATGTGGAATGGAATGGAAAGGAAGGTGGAATGCAATGTAGAATGCAAAATGGAATGGAATGTGAAATGGAATGTGGATTTTAATGTGAAATGGAACATGGAACGGAATGTGGAATGGAATGAAATGGAATGCGTAATGGTACGTGGAATGCAATGTGGAATCGAATGGAATAGAATGTGGAATGGAAAGTGGAATGGAATGGAATTGAATGTGGAATGGAATGTGCAATGGAATGGAATGGATTGTGCAAAGGAATGTGGAAAGGAATCTGGAAGGGAATGCAATGGTATGCCAAATGGAATGTAGAATGGAATGTGAAATGGAATATGGAAAGAAATGTCGAATGGAATGGAATGGAACGTGGAATGGAATGGAATGGAATGTGGAATGGAATGAGGAATGGAATGTGCAATGGAATGTGGAATGGAATGCAATGGAATGGAATGGAAAAGGAATGTGGAATGGATTGTGGAATGGAACGTGGAATGAAACGTGGAATGGAATGGAATGGAACGTGGAATGGAACATGGAATGGTAGGTGGAATGGAACGTGAAATGGAATGAGGAATACAATGGAAAGGAATGTGGAATGGGATGTGGAAAGGAACGTGAAGTGCAAAGTGGAATTGAATGGAATGGAATGTGTAACGGAACGTGGAATTGAATGGAGTGGAAAGTGGAATGGAACATGGAAAGGAATGGAATGAAACGTGAAATGGAACGTGGAATGCAACATGGAATGGAATGTGGAATGGAATGTGGAATGCAATGTGGAAAGGAATGTGGAATGGAATGTGAAATGGAATGGAAAGGAATGTGGAATTGATTGGAATGGAACGTGGAAGAGAATGTGGAATGGAATGTGAAATGTAATGTGGAATGGAATGTCGAAAGTATTGTGGAATGAAACGGAAGGGAATGTGAAATATTTGAATGGACCTTGGAATGGAACGTAGAATGGAATGTGGAATGGAATGAAATAGAATGTGTAATAGAATGGAATGGAATGTGAAATGGAATGGAATGGAATGTGTAATGGAAAGTGTAATGGAACGGAATGGAATGGGGATTGTAATGGAATGGAATGTGAAATGGAATGTAGAATGCAATGGAATGCAACGTGTAGTGGAATGGATTGGAATATGGAATGCAATGAGGAATGGAATGACGAATGGAATGTGGAATGGACTGTGGAAAGGAATCTGTAATGGAACGGAATGGAATGTGAAATTGAATTGAATGGAATGTGGAATGGAATGTTTAATGGAATGGAATGGAATGTGGATGCAATGTGGAATGGAATGCAATGGAATGTGGAAAGAAAGGGAATGGAGTGGTATGGAATGTGGATTAGAATGGAATGGAATGTGGAATGGAATGGAATGGAATATGGAATGGAATGTGGAATGGAATGGAATGGAATGTGGAATGGAATGGAATGGAATGGTATGGAACGTGGAACGGAATGGAATGGGATGTGGAATGGAATGGAATGGAACGTGGAACGGAATGGAATGGGATGTGGAATGGAATGGAATGGAACGTGGAATGGAACGTGGAATGGAAGGTGTAAGGGAACGTGCAATGGAAAGTGGAATGGAACGTGTAATGTAACATGAAAAGGAAAGTGGAATGGAACATGGAATTGAATGAATAATAGAATGGAATGGAATGGGGAATGGAATGGAATTTAATTGAATGTGGAATGGAATGGATTGGAAAGTGGAATAGAATGGAATAGAACGTGGAATGGAATGGAAAGGAATGGAATGTGCAATGGAATGGAATGGAATGTGGAATTGAATGGAATGGAATGTGGAATGGATTGGAATGGAATATGGAATGGAATGGAATGGAATGAGGAATTGAATGGAATTGAATGTGCATTGGAATTGAATGGAATATGGAATGGAATGGAGTGGAATTGAATAGAATGTGGACTGGAATGGAAAGGAATGGAACGGAATGTGGAATGGAATGGAATGGAATGTGGAATGCAATGGAATGATTTATGGAACAGAATGTAATGGAATGTGGGATGGAATACGGAATGAAATGTGGAAATTTATGTTGAATGGATTGAAATGGTATGTGCAATAAATTGTAATGGAATGTGGAATGGAATGGAATGGAAAAGAATGTGGACAAGAATAGAATGGAATAAAACTGAATGTGGATTTGAATGGAATGGAATGTGGAAGGGAATGTGCTATGAAATGGAAAGTTGTGTGGAATGGAATGGAATGGAATGTAGAATGGAATGGAATGGAATGTGGAAAGGAAATTTGAATGGATGGTAGAATGGAATGTGGAATGGAAAGTGGAAAGGAAAGAGATGTTGAATGTAATTGAATAGAATGTTGGAATGCAACGTGAAATTGAATGGAATTGAATGTGGAATTCAAAGTGGAATGGAATGGAATGGGACGAGGAATGGAACGTGGAATGTCATGTGGAATGGAATGGAATGGAATGTGGAATGGAATTTGGAATGCAGTGTGGAAAGGAATGGAATGCAATGTGGAATGGAATGTAGAATGGAATGGGGAATGGAATGGAATGGAATATGGAATGGATCGTGCAATGGAACGTCAAATGGAATGGAATGCAACGTATAATGGAATGTGGAATGTAATGAAATGGAACGTGGAATGGAATGTGGACTGGAATGTGGAATGTAATGGAAGGGAATGTGGAATGGAATGGAATGAAATGTGGAATGGAATTTTGAATGGAATGTGGAATGCAATTTTGAATGGAAGATGGAATGGAATGGAATGGAATGTGGAATGGAATGCGGAATGGAATGTGGAACGGACCGGCAGTAATGAGGAAAGGTATGTGTAATGGAATGTGGAAAGGAAAGTGGAACGGAATTTAATGGAACGTGGAATGGAATGGAATGGAACGTGGAATGGAACATGGAAAGCAACGTGTAATGGAATGTTTAATGGAATGGAATGGAATGTGGTATGGAATGGAAAGGAATGGGGAATGGAACGAAATGGAATGTGAAATGGAATGGAATTCAGAATGGAATGTGGAATGCAATGTGGAATGGAATGTGGAATGGAAAGTGGAATATAACATACAATGGAACATGGAATGGAATATGGAATGGAATAGAATAGATGTGGAATGGAATGTTGAATGGAATTGAATGGAAAGCAACGTGGAATGAAAACTAAAGGTATGGAGTGTGGAATGGAAAGTCATGGAATGGAATGTTGAATTGAAGTTGGAATGGAATGTGGAGATGTATGTGGAATGGAACGTGGAATGTATTGTGGAATGGAATGGAGTGGAAAGTGGAATGGAATGGAATGGAATGGAATGTGGAATAGAAGGTGGAATTGAATGGAATGGAATGTGGAATGGAATGTGGAATGGAATAGAATGGAATGTGGAATGGAATGTGGAATGGAACAGAAAGGAATGTGCAATGAATTGTGGATTGCAATGGAATGGAATGAAATGGAATGGAGTGTGGTATGGAATGGAACGTGGAAAGGAAAGTAATGGAATGTGGAAAGGAAATGATTGGAAAGTGGAATGGAATGGAATGGTATGGAATGTGGAATGCAATGGAATGGAATGGAATGTGCAATGGAATGGAGTGGAATGTGGAATCGAATGGAATGGAAAGGAATGTGCAATGGAATGCAAAGCAATAGAATGAAGGGAATGGAATGTAGCATGTAACGTGGAATGGAATGTGGAGGGGAATGTGGAGTGGAACGTGGAATAGAATGTGGAATGGAATGGAACGGTATGTGGAATGGAATGTGCAATGGAATGGAATGGAATGTTCAATGGAATGGAATGGAATGTGCAAAGGAATGTGGAATGGAATGTGGAATATAATCTAATGGAACGTGTAATTGAATGTGGAATGGAATGGAATGTGGAATGAAATGGGGAATGAAATGTGGAATGGAATGGAATGGAATGTTGAATGGAATGTGGAATGGAATGCAATGGAATGTGGAATAGAATGGAATGAAACGTGCAATGGAATGTGAAATGGAATGTGGAATTTAACGGAATTCAATGGGTAATGGTATGTGGAATGGAATGGGTAATGGAATGAGGAATGTAATGGAATGGAATATTTAATCGAATGGAATGGAATGTTGAATGGAATGTGGAATGGAATGGAATGGAATGTGGAATGGAATGTAGAAAGCAAAGGAATAGAACGTGGAAAGCAATGAGCAATTGAATGGAATGGAATGTGGAATGGAATGTGGAATGGAACGGAATGGAATGTGGAATTGAATGTGGAAGGGAATGTGGAATGGAACGTTGAATGGAACGTGGATAGGAATGTAATGGAACGTGGAATGGAATGTGGAATGGAATGGAATGGAATGTGGAATGGAACATGGAGTGGAATGGAATGGATTGTGGAATAGAATGAAAAGGTATGTGGAATGAATTCTGGAATGGAATGGAATGGAATGTGGAGTGGAATGGTATGGAATTTAATGGAATGTGGAGTGGAAAGCAATGGTATGTGGAGTGGAATGGTATGGAATGGAATGGAATGTGGAGTGGAATGCAATGGTGTGTGGAATGGAATGGAATGGAATGTGGAATGGAATTTCGAATGGAATGGAATGCTTTGTGGAATGGAGTGGAATGGAATGTGGAATGAAATGGAATTTAATGGAATGTGGAAAGGAAAGTTGAATTGAATGGAATGGAAAGTGGAATAGATTGTGGAATGGAATGGAACGGAATGATGAATGGAATGGAATGGAATCGAATGAAGAACTGAATGGAATGGAATGAAATCGAATGGAATGTGGAATGGAATGGAATGAATTTGAATGGAATTTGGAGTGGATTGCAATGGAATAGAATGAAATGTGGAATGGAATGGAATGGTAAGTGGAATGGAATGGAATAGAATGTGCAAATGAAGTTGAAATGGAATGGAATAGAATGTGGAAATGAATGTGGAAAAGAGTCGACTGGAATGTGGAATGGAAACTGGAATGGAATGGAATGGAATGTGGATTGGAATGGATTGTGGAATGGAATGCAATGGATTCTGGAATGGAACGTGGAATGGAACGTGGAATGGAACATGGAATGGAACATGGAATGGGATTTGGAATGGAATGCGGAATGGAATGGAAACGAATGTGGAATGGAATGGAATGAAATGTGGAATGGAATGGAATGGAATTGAATGGAGTGTGGAATGGAATGGAATGGTATGGAATGCTGAATTGAATGGAGTGGAATGGAGTGGAACGTGCAATGGAATGGAATGGAATGTGGAATCGAAGAAAATGCAACGTGCAATGGAAAGGAATGGAAAGTGGAGACGAATATTATCGAATGGAATGTGGAATGGAATGCAATGGAATAGAATGAAATGTAATGGAATGTGGAAAGGAAGGCGGAATGGAAGTTGGAATGGAATGAATGGATTGTGGAATGGAATGGAATGTGCAATGGAATGCATTGGAATGTGGAATGGAATAGAATAGAATGCAGAATGGAATGGAATGGAATATGGAGAGGATTGAAATGGAATGGAATGTGGAATGGAATGAAATGGAATGTGGAAATAAATGGAGTGGAATGTGGAATGGAATTGAATGGATTGTGGAATGGAATGGAATGGAATTGAATGGAATGTGGAATGGAATGGAATGGAGTGGAATGGAATGGAATGTGGAATGGAACGGAATGGTATATGTAACATAATGGAATGGAATGTGGAATGGAATGGAATGTGGAATTGAAATTGCAATGGAATGTGGAAAGGAATGTGGAAAGGAGTGGAGTGAAATGTGGAATGGAAGGTGGAGTGGAATGGAATGGAATGTGCAATGGAGTGGAATGATATGTGCAATGAAACCTGGAATGGAACGTGGAATTGAATTTGGAATGGAACGAGGAATGAAAGGTGGCATGGAATGGAATGGATTGTGGAATGGAATGGAATGGGACGTGCAATGGAAAGGAATGGAAAGTGTAATGCAATATAATGGTATGAAATGTTGAATGGAATGGAATGGAATGAAATGGAATGTGCAATGGAATGGATTGGAATGTGGAATGGAATAGAATAGAATGAGGAAAGGAATGGAATGGAATGTGGAGACGATTGGAATGGAATGGAATGTGGAAAGGAATGTGCAAAGGAATGTGGATTGGAACGGAATGGAATGTGGAAATGAATGTGGAATGGAGTGTGGAATGGAATGCAGAATGGAATGTGGAATGGAATTCAGAATGGAATGTGGAATGGAATTTGAAATGGAATTTCGGATGGAATGGAATGGAATGTGCAATGGAATATGAAATGGAATGGAATGGAACGTGGAATGGAAAGGAATGGAATGTGTATTGGAACATAGAGTGGAACGTGGACACTAAAGTGGAATGTAACGTGGAAAGGAATGGAATGGAATGGTAATGAAATGAAATGGAATGTGGAATGGAATGTGGAATGCAATGCAGTAGAATGTGGAATGGAATGTGGAATGGAACGGAATGGAATGTTGAGTGGAATGGAACGGAATGGAATGTTGAATGGAATGTGGAATGGACTGTGGAATGGAATGTGGAATGCATGGTGGAATGGAATGTAAAATGGAATCTGAAATGAAATGGACTGGATTGTAGAATGGAACGTGAAATGGAATGGAATTCAACGTACAATTGAACGTGTAATGGAATGCAATGGGACGTGGAAAGCAACGTGGAATGGAACTTGCAATGGAATGGAATGGAACGTGGAAAGAAATGTGGAATGGAATGTGGAAAGGAGTGGAATGGAATGTGGAATGGAACGTTGGATGGAATGGAAAGGAATGAGGAATGCAATGGAATGGAATGTGGAAAGGAATGAGCAACGGAATGTGGAATGGAATGTGAAAAGAAATGTGTAATGGAGCGGAATGGAATGTGGAATAGAATGGAATGGAAACTGGATTGGAACGTGGAACGGAAAGTGGAATGGAAAGTGGAATGGAATTTCGAATGGAATGGAATGGAATGAGGAATGTAATGGAAGGGAATGTGGAATGGAATGTGGAATGGACTGGAAGGCAATCTGGAATGGAATATGAAATGCAATCTGGAATGTAATCTGTAATGGAATTTGAAATTGAATGTGGAATGGAATGCGGAATGGAATGGAATGAAATGAGGAATGGAATGAGGAATGGAATGTGAAATAGAATGTAATTGATTCTAATTTATTGTGGAATGGACTGTGGAACGCAATGTGAAACGCAATGTGGAATGGAAAGTGTAATGGAAAAGAATGCAATGTGGAATTTTATGTGGAATGGAATGGAATGGAATATGGAATGGGACTTGGAATGGTATGAAATACAAAGAGCAATGGAACGTGGAATGGAACGTGGAATGTAACGTAGAATGGAATGTGCAATGGAAAGTGGAAGGCAAAGTGCAATGGAATGTGGAATGGAACGTGGAATGGAATGGAATGGAACGTGGAATTGAACGTGGAACGGAATGCAATGCAACGTGGAATGGAATGTGTAATGGAATGAGGAATGGAACGTGGAATGGAATGGAATGGAATGTGGAATGGAATGGAATGGAATTTGGAATGGAATGGATTGGAACTTGGAAGAGAACGTGGAACGAAAAGCAGAATGGAATGTGGAATGTAATGGAATGGAATGTGGAATGAAATGGAATGGAATGTAGTATGGAATTAAATGGAAAGTATTGGAATACGTAATGGAATGGAATGGAATGTGGAATGCAATGGAAAGGAATGGAATGAAGAATTGAATGGAATGGAATGTGGAATGGAATGGAATGGAATGTAGAATGGAATGGAATAGAGTCTGGAATGTCATGGAACAGATCGTGGAATAGAATGTGGAATGGAATGTGTAATGGAATGTGGAATGTATTTGAATGGAATGTGGAATGAAATGGAATGTAATGTGGAATAGAACGGAAAGGAATGGAATGTGGAATAGAATGGAATGCAGTTGAAAGAATACTGAATGGAATGTAATGGAATGTGGAATTAAATGTAATAGAATGGAAGGTGAAATTGAATGGAATGGAATTTGGAATCACATGGAATGGAATGTGGAATGGAATGGAATGCAATGTGCAATGGAATATGGAATGCAAAGTGGAATAGAATGGAATGGAATGGAATGAGGAATGGAATGTGGAATGGAATGTGGAATGGAATGGAATGGAATATGGAATGGGATGTGGAATGGACTATGGAATGGAATGTGGAATTTAACAGAATGGAATGTGGAATGGAATGTGGAATGGAATGTGGAATGGAATTTGCAAAGGAAAGTGGAATGGAATGGAATGGATTGCGGAATGTAACGTGAAATTTCATGGAATGGAACGTGGAATGGAACTTGTAATGGAACGTGGAATGGACCGAGCAAGGTAATGAAGAATGGAATGTGGAATGGAACGTGGAATGGAACGGAAAGTTATGGGGAATGGAATGTGCAATGGAATGTGGAATGGAACGTGGAATGTAATGGAATGGAACGTGGAATGGAAACTGGAATGAAACGGAATGGAACGTGGAATGGAAGATTGAATGAAAGGTGGAATGGAAAGGGCAATTGAATGTGGAATGTAAAGTGGAATGTAATGCAATGGAAAGTGGAATGGAACTTGGAATGTAATGGAGTAGAACGTGGAATGGAATCTGGAATGGAATGTGGAATGGAACGTGGAATGGAACGTGGAATGGAATGGAATGGAATGTTTAATGGAATGTGGTATGGAATGGAAAGGGATGTAGAATGAAATGTGGAATTGAATTTGTAATGGAATGGAATGGAATGTGGAAAGAAGGGAACGGAATGTAGAATGGGATGTGGACTGGAATGGAAAGCAATGTGGAATGGAATATGGAATGGAATGGAATGCAATGTGGAATGGAATGCAGAATGGAATGGAATGGAATGTGGAATGGAATGGAATGGAATGTAGAGTGGAATGTGGAATGGAATGTGGAATGAAATGTGGAATGGAATGGAATGGAATGTGGAATGGTATGTGGAATGGAATGTGGAATGGAAATTGGATTGGAATGGAATGGAATGTCGAATGGAATGTGGAATGGAAAAGAATGGAATGTGGAAAGGAATGTAGAAGGTAATTTGGAATTGAAAGTGGAATGGAATGTAGTGGAATTTCGATGGATCCTCGAATGAAATGGATTGGAACATGGAATGGAACTTGCAGTGAAAGGTGGAATGGAACGTGGAATGGAATTAGAAATGGAACGTGGAATGGAACGTGCAATGGAATGGAATGGAACGAGGAATGTAACGTGGAATGGAATGGAATGGAACGTGGAATGGAAAGTGGAATGGAATGTTTAACGGAAAGTGGAAAGGAATGTGGAATGGAATGGAATGGAATGCGGAATGGAATGGAATGGATTGTGGAATGGAATGGAAAGTGAAATAGAATGTGGATTGGAATCTGAAATGGAATGTGGAATGGAATGAGGAACGAAATGAAATGGAACGTGGAATGTAATCAAATGGAAGGTGGAATGGAATGGAATGTAACGTGGAATGAAATGTGGAATGGAACATGGAATGGTAAGTGGAATGGAATCTGGAATGGAATGTGGAATGCAATGGAATGGAATGTGGTATGAAATGTGAAATGAAACTGAATTGAAAGGGGAATGGAATCTTTAATGTAATGCTGTGGAATGAGAATGGAAAGTGGAATGGAATTAAATGGAAAATGGAATGGAATGTGGAATGGAATGGATTGGTACGTGGAATGGAATGGGGAATGGAATGCAGAATGGACCAGAATGAAATCTGGAATGGAATGTGTAATGGAATGGGGAACGAAAGGTGGAATGGAAAGTGTAATTGAATGGAATGGAACTTGGAATAGAATGTGGCATGGAATAGAAAGGAAGGTGGAATGAAATGAGGAGTGTAATGGAATGGAATGTCGAACGCAATGGAATGGAATGTGGAATGGAATTTAGAAAGGAACAGAATGTAATATTGAATGGATTTTAATGGAATGTGGTATGGAAAGTGGAATGGAATGTGTAATGCATTGTGGAATGGAATGTGGAACGAAATGTGGATTGGAATGGAATGGAATGTGCAATGGAATGGACTGGAATGAGAAATGGAATGTGGAGCAGAGTTTAATTGAAAGTGGAATGGAACGTGCAATGGAATGCAAAGGAAGGGAATGGAATCTCGAATGGAATGGAATGGAATGTGGAATGGAATGTGGAATGGAATATGGGGTTGAATGTGGAATGGAATGGAATGGAATGTAGAATGCAATGGAATGCAATGTTGAAGGGAATGGAATGAAATATGGAATGGAATGGAATGAAAATTGGATTGGAATGAAGTGGAATGGAATTTGAAATGGAATGGAAGAGAATGTGGAACAGAATGGAATGGAATGTGGAATGGAATATGAAGTGTAATGGAATGAAATGTGGAATGGAACGTGGAATGGAAAGTGGAATGGAACGTGGAATTGAATGGAATGAAATGTGACATGGAATGTTGATTGGAATGGAATGGAACGTGGAATGGAATGGAATGGTCAGCGGAAAGGAATGTGGAATGGAATGTGGAATAGAATGTGGAATGGAATGGAATCTGGAATGCCATGTGAAACGGAATCGAATGGAACGTGGAATGGTATGTGGAATGAAATAGAATGGAATGTGGAATGGAACGTGGAATGGAATGAGCAGTGGAATGTGGAATGGAATGGAATAGAATGTGGAATATAATGTGGAATGGAATGGAATGGAATGGAATATGGAATGGAACTTGGAATGGAATGTGCAATGGAATGTGGAATGCAGTGGAATACAACAAGGAATGAAATATGGAATGGAAAAGAATGGAATGGAATGGAAAGCGGAATGAAACGGTGTGGAATATGAAATGGAATGGAATATGGAAGGGAATGGAATGGAAAGGAATGCGGAATGGATTGTGGAATGGAATGGAATGAAGAGTGGAATGGAAAGTGGAATTGATTGGAATGTGGAATGGAATTTTGAATGGAATGGAATGGAATGCAATGTGGACGGGAATGGAAGGGAATATGGAATGGAATGGAATGTGTAATGGAAAGGAATGCAATGTGCAATGGAATGTGGAATGGAATGGAAAGTGGAATGGAATATAGAATGGAATGGAAAGGAAAGTCGTATGGAATGTTGAATGGAATGGAATGGAATGGAATGTGGAATGAAATTGATTGGAATGTGGAATGGAAAGTGTAATGGTATGGAATGGAATGAGGAATGTAATGTGGAATGGAACGTGGTATGGAATGTAATGTGGAAAGGAATGTCGAATGGAAAGTAGAATGAAATGGAAATTAATGCAATGTGGAATGGATTGGAATGGAATGTGGAATGGAATGGAATGGAATGAAATGAAATGGAATGTAGAATGGAAATTTTAATGGAATGGAATGGAATGTAGAATGGAGTGGAATGGGATGTGGAATGGAATGGAATGGAATGTGGAATGGAATGTGGGGTGGAATGAAATGTAATGTGGAATGGAATGGAATGCCATGTGGAATGGAACAAGTAATGGAATGGAAAGCAAAGTGGAATGGAATGTGGAATGGAATGGAATAGAACGAAAGGAATGTGGAATGGAATGGAAAGGAATATGGAACGGAATGGAAAGGAATGCGGAATGGAATGTAATGGAATGGAAAGTAATGTAATGGAATAGAAAGTAATGGAATGGAATGGAATCGAATGGAATGTGAAATGGAATGGAATGGAACTGAATGTGGAATGGAATGAGTAATGGAATGGAATAGAATGAAAGGAATGTGGAATGGAATAGAAAGGAATGTGGAATGGAATGGAATTGAATGGAATGTAATGGAATGGAGTGGAATCGACTGGAATGTGGAATGGAATGGAATGGAATGTGGAATGGAATCAAATGGAATGTGGAATGGTATTTGGAATGGAAAGTGTAATGCAAAGGAACGGAATGCAATGTGGAATGGAATGAAAAGGAATGTGGAATGGAATGGAATGCAATCTGGAATAGAATGGAATGGAATGTGGAAAGGAATGGAATGCTATCTGGAATGCAATGTGGTAGGGAGTGGAATGGAATGTGGAATGGAATATGGAATGCAATGGAATGGAATGGAATGTGAAATGGAATGTGGTATGAGATGGAATGAAATCTGGAATGGCATGGAATGGAACATGGAATGGAACGTGGAGTGGATGTTAGAATGTAATGGAATGGAACGTGGAATAGAACGTTGAATGGAAAGCGGAATGGAATGGAAGGTAACCTGGAATGGAACGTGGAATGGAACATAGAATTGAAAGTGGAATGTAACGAAATGGAAAGTGGAATGGCAACTGGAATGGAACGTGGAATGGAACGTGGAATGTAATGGAATATAACGTTGAATGGAATGGAATGGAATGTGGAGTGGAATGGGATGGAATTCGTAATGGAATGGAATGGAATGTTATTTGGAGTGTTATGGAATGCAATGGAATGGAATGTGGAATGGAATGGAATGGAATGTGGAATGGAATGGAATGGAATGTAGAATGGAATGGAGTGGAATGTGTAATGGAATTGAATGGAATGGAATGTGTAGTGGAATGGAATTGAAGGGAATGGAATGTGGATTTGAATGAAATGGAAAGTGTAATGGAAACTAGAATGGCAAAGAATGGAATGTGGAATGGAATGTTGAATGGAATGGAATGGAAAGCGGAAAGGAATTGAATGGAATGTGGAATGCAATGCAGAATGGAATGGAAAGCAACGTGGAATGGAATGTGGAATGGAAAGGAATGCCGAATGGAACCGAATGGAATGTGGAATGGAAAGAAATAGATTGTGGAATGGAACGTGGAATGAAATGCAATGGAACGTGGAATGGAAAGTGTAATGGAATGGAATGGAACATGTAATGGAAGGTAGAATGGAATGCAATGGAACACGGAACGGAATGGGGAATGTAACGTTGAATGGAAAGTGGAATTCAATGTGGAATGTGGAATGGAATGGAATGGAATGTGGAATGGAATGGAATGGAATGTGGAATGGAATGGATTGTTATGTGGACTGTAATGTGCAATGGAATGGAATGGAATGGAATGAGGAATGGAATGTGGAATGAAATGGAATGGAATGAGGAATGGAATGTGGAATGGAATGGAACGTGGAATGGAATGGAATGGATTGGGAGGTGGAATGGAATGGAATGTGGAATCGAATGGAATGCAATTTGTAATGGATTGGAATAGGATGTTCAATCAAATGCAATGGAGACTGAATGGAATGGAATGGAATGCATATGGACCCGAATGGAATTTATATGAATGTGGAATGGAATGTGGAGTGCAATGCAATGGAATGGAATGTGGAATGGAATGGAATGGAATGTGGAATGCAATGTGGAATGGAATGGAATTTAAAGGAATGTAATGTGGAATGGAATGGAATGGAAAGTGGAATGGAATGGGATGTGGAATGGAATTGAATGGAATGTGGAATGGAATGTCGAATGGAATATAATGGAATGTGGTATTGAGTGGAATGTAATGTGAAATACATTGTGGAATGGTATGTGGAAAGGAAGGTTATGAAATTTGGAACGCAACGTGGAATATAATGGAATGGAATTTGGAATGGAATGTGAAATGGAATGGAATGGAATGTGGAATGGGAAGTGGAATGGAATGCAATGGAATGCGGAATGCAATGCAATGCAATGCAAAGTGGAATGGAATGGAATGGAATATGGAATGGAATGGAATGGAATGTGGAATGGACTGGAATTGAAAAAGGAATGGAACGTGGGATGGAACGTGGAAAGGAAAGTGGAATGGAACGTGGAATGGAACGTGGGTTGGAACGTGGAATGAAACGTGGAATGGAATGTGGAAGTTAATGGAATGGAAGGTGGAATGGAATGGATTGGAATGTGGAATGCAACGGAAGGGAATTGAGTGGAAAGAGGAATGAAAAGGATTGGAATGTGGAATGCAATGGAAGGGAATTGGATGGAGTATGGAATGGAATGGATTGGAATGTAGAGTGGAAAGTGGAATGGAATGGAATGTGGAATGGAATGGAATAGAGTGGAATTGAAAGTGAAATGGAATGGAATGGAATGTGGAATGGAATGCGGAATGAAAGAAAAGTAGAATGAAAAATCGAATTGAATGTGGAATGGAATTAGAAATTGGAATGCAATGTGGAATGGAATGGAATGGAATGTGGAATGAACTGGAATTCAACATGGAATGGAACATGGGATGGAAAATGGAATGGAACGTGGAATGGAAAGTGGAAAGGAATGGAATCTGGAATGGAATTCAATGGAATTTGGAATGGAATGGAATGGAAAGAGGAACGCAATGGAAAGAAATTTGGAAAGGAAACTGGAATGGAATGGAATGGAATGTGGAAGGGAATGGAATGTATTGCGGAATGGAATTGAATGGAGTTGAAGGTGGAATGCAATGGAATTCAAATGAATGCAATGGAATGTGGAGTGGAATGCAAAGGAATGTGCAAGGGAATGGATTGGAATGTGGAATGGAATGGAATGGAATTGAATGCGGAAAGGAATGCAATGGAAAGGAATGGAACGTGGAGTGGAATGGATTGGAATGTGGAATGGAATGTGGAATGGAATGTGGAGTGGAATGGAATGGAAGGTGGAAAGGAAAGCATTGGAATGTGGAATGGAATTGAATGGAATATGTGATGCAATGGAATGGTATAGAATGTGGAATGGAATGGAATGGAATGGAATGTTGAATGGAATGCAAAGCAATGTGGAATGGAATGTAGAATGGAATGGATTGGAAAAGAATGGAATGGAATTTGAAATGGAATGAGTGGAATGTGGAATGGAACGTGGAAGAGTATGAGGAATGGAACGGAATGAAACGTGGAATGGAATGTGGAATGGAATGAAATGGAACGTGGAATGGAATGTGGAATGGAACGAGGATTGGAACATCGAATGGAACGTGGAAAGATATGAGGAATGCAAAGTGGTATGGAACGTGGAATGGAACGTGGAATGGAATGTGAAATGGAACGTGGAATGGAATGTCGAATGGAACCTGGAATGGAACGTGGAATGGAAAGTGGAATGGAACGTGGAATGGAATGGGATGCAAATTGGAATGGAATGGAAAGTGGAATGGAATGGAAAGTGGAATGGAATGGAATGGAATGTGGAATGGAATGGAATGGAATGGAAAGTGGAATGGAATGGAATTTAACGGAAAGTGGAATGGAATGCATTGTTACGTAGAATGGAATAAGGAAAGTAATGGAAGGGAATTTGGAATGGAATGAGAATGGAATGGAATAGAATGTGGAATGAAATACGGTATGGAAAGGAATGAAATTTGGAATGCAATGTGGAATGGAATGGAATGTGGAATGGAATGGATTGGAATTGAATGGAATGTGAAATGGAATGGAATGGATTGTAGAATGGAATTTGGAATGGAATGGAAATCTATGTGAAATTTAATGTTTAATTCAATGGAATGAAAGGAAAGGATTGTGGAATGGAATGGAATGTGGAATGGAATATGGGGTTGAATGCGGAATGGAATGGAATGCAATGTGGAATGCATAGGAATGCAATGTTGAAGGGAATGGAATGAAATATGGAATGGAATGGAATGAAATGTGGATTGGAATGAAATGGAATGGAATTTGAAGTGGAATGGAAGAGAATGTGGAACAAAATGGAATGGAATGTGGAATGGAATATGAAGTGGAATGGAATGAAATGTGGAATGGAACGTGGAATGGAAAGTGGAATGGAACGTGGAATGGAACGTGGAATGGAATGGAATGGAACGAAGAATGGAACGTGGAATGGAACTTGTAATGGAACGTGGAATTGAATGAAAGGGAAATTGGAATGTAATGGAATTGAATGGAATGTCGAATGGAATGGAATGGAATGTGGAATGGAACGGAAGGGAATGTGGAATGGAATGGAAAGGAATGTGAAATGGAATGTGGAATGGAATGTGGAATGGAAAGAATGGAATTTGGAATGAAATGTGGAATCTGAAATGGAATATGGAATGGAATGTGTAATGGAATGTAATGGATTTGGAATGCAAAGTGGAATGGAATGGAATGGAATTTGGAATGGAATGTGAAAAGGAATGTAATGGAATGAGGAATGGAAAGTGAAATGAAATGCAATGGAATGTGGAATGCAATGCAATGCAATGCAATGGGGAATGGAATGGAATGGAGTATGGAATGCAATGGAATGGAATGCGGAATGGACTGGAATTGAACGTGTAATGGAACATGGGTTGGAACGTGGAATGAAGAATTCAATGGAATGTGGAAGGTAATGTAATGGAAGGTGGAATGGAATTCATTGTAATGTGGAATGCAATGGAAAGGAATTGAATGGAATATGGAATGGAATGGATTGGAATATAGAGTGGAAATTGGAATGGAATGGAATGTGAAATGGAATGGAATGGAGTGGAATTGAATGTGAAATGGAATGGAATGCAATGTGGAAAGGAATATGGAATGGAATGAAATGTAGAATGGAATATGGAATGGAATGTAGAATGGAATGTGGAATGGAATATCGAATGGATTTGAATGCAATGTTGAATGTAATGGAATGGAATGTGCAATGGCATGTGGAATGGAATGGAATGGAATGTGAAATGGAATGGAACAGAATGTGGAATGGAATGTGGAATGGAATGTGCAATGCAATGGAATGCAACATGGAATGAAACTTGGAATGGAACGTGGAATGGAAAGTCGAATGGATAGTGGAATGCAACGTGGAATGGAACGTGGAATATAACGTAGAATGGAACGTGGAATGGAACGTGGAATGGAAAGTCGAATGGATAGTGGAATGGAACGTGGAATGGAACGTGGAATATAACGTAGAATGGAACGTGGAATGGAACACGGAATGGAAAGTGGAGTGGAACGTGGAATGGAACAAAATGGAACGTGGAATAGAATGAAATGGAACTTTGATTGCAATGGAATGTACTGTGGAATGGAATGGAGTGGAATGTAGAATGGAATGGAATGTAATGTGGAATGGAATGTGGAATGAAAAAGAATGGATCATAGAATGGAATGGAATGGTACCTAGAATGGAATGGAATGGAATGTGGAATGGAAGGGAATGTGGAATATAATATGGAATGGAATGGAATGGAATGTGGAATGGAAAGTGGAATGGAGTGGAATGGAATGTGGATTGGAATGGAATGGAAAGGAATGTGGAATGGAATGTGAAATTTAATGTGGAAAGAATGAAATTGAATGTGGAATGGAATGTGGAATGAAATGGAATGAAATGGGGAAAGGAATGTAAAACGGAAAGTGAAATGGAATGTGGAATGAAATGTGCAATGGAATAAGTAATGGTATGTAATGGAATAGAACGGAATTTGGAACGGAATTGGAATGGAATGTGGAATGGAAGCGAATGAAATGCAATGGAAAGTGGAATGGAATGGGAGGGAATACGGAATGGAATGGAATGGAATGTGGAATAGAACGTAGAATGGAATGGAATGGAAAGTGGACTGGATTGGAACGGAATGTGGAATGGAAGGCGGAATGGAATGGAAAGGAACGTGGAATGGAATGGAATGAAACGAGGAAAGGAATGGAATGGAATGTGGAATGCAATGTGCAATGGAACATGGAATGGAATGTACTCAAATGTGGAATAGAATGTGGAATGGATTGGAATGGAATGTGGAATGGATTATGGAATGGAATAGAAAATGGAATGGAATGTGGAATGGAATGGAATGAAATGTGGAAATAAATGTGGAATTTAAAGTGGAATAGAATAGAACGGAATGTGGTATGGATTGCGGAATGGAAAGTGGCATGGAATGGAATGGAATGTGGAATGGAATGGAGTGGAATGTGAAATTGTACGTGGAATGTATTGGAATGGAATGTGGAGTGGAATGGAATGGAACGTAGAATGGAATGGAATGAAACGAGGAATGGAATGAAACGTAATGTGGAGTGGAATGTGGAATGGAACGTTGAATGGAATGCAATGGAATGTGTAATGGAAGGTAAGGTGGAATGGAATGGACTCGAATGTGGAATGGAATGTGGAATGGAATGGAATGGAATGTGGAATGGAATGCGGAATGGAATGGAATGGAATGTGGAATGGTATGGAATGGTATGTGGAATGGAATGGAATGTGGAATGGAATGTGGAATGAAATGCAATGGAATGTGTAATGGAATGCAATGGAATGTGTAATGGAATGCAATGGAATGTGGAATGGATGGTGGAATGCAATGTGGAATCGAATGAAATGGAATGTGGAATGGAAAGGAATGGAATGTGGAATTGAACGTGGACTGTATTGGAATGGAATGTGGAATGAAATGTGGAATGTAACGTGGAATATAACGTAGAATGGAACATGGAATGGAAAGTGGAATGGAAAGGAATGGAACCTGGAATAGAACGTGGAATGTAACGTGGAATGGAAAGAAGAATGGAACGTGGAATTCAAAGTGGAATGGAAAGGAAAGGAACGTGGAATTGAATGTGGAATGGAATGTGAAGGGGAATGGAATGTGGAATGTCATGAAGAGAATGTGGAATGGAACGTGGAATGGAATTGAATGGCATGGAAATTGGAATTGGATGGAATTGAACGGAAAGTGGAGAAGAATGGAATGTGGAATGGAATGGAATGGAACGTGGAATGGAAAGTAAAATTGAATGGAATGGAACGCAAAATGAAATTGAATATGGAATGCAATGGAATGGAATATGAAATGGAATGTGGAACGGAATAGAATGGAAAGTGGAATGGAATGTGGCATAGAATGAATGGAATGTGGAATGGAATGTAGAATGGAATGGAATGAAATGTGGAATGGAACGTGGAATAAAATGTGGAATGGAATGGAATGGAATGTGGAAAGGAATGGAATTGAAGGTCGAATGGAATGTGTAATGAAATAGAATGGAAACTGCAATGGAATGGAATGGAATGTGGAATGCAATGTGGAATGTAATGGAATGCGGAATGCAGTGTGGAAGGGATTGGAATGGAACGTGGAAAGGAATGTCCAATGGAATGCGGAATGGAATTTAATGGAATCTGGAATGGAATGTGGAATGGAGTGCAACGGAAGGTCGAATGGAATGTGAAATGAAATGGAATGGAATGTGGAATGAATTGGAATGGATTGTGGAATGGAATGGAACGTGGAATGCAATGTGGAATGGAACGGAATCTAATGTGGAATGGAACTTGGAATGGAATGTGCAATGGAACGTGAAACGGAATAGAATGTGGAATGCAATGTGGAAGGGAACGTGGAATGGAATGGAATGTGGAATGGATTGTTTAATGGAATGTGGAATTGAATGGATTGTGGAATGGATTGTGTAATGGAATGTGGAATGGAAAGTGGAATGGAATAGAGTGGAATATGGAATGGAATGTTGAATGGAATGGAATGGAATGTGGAATGGAATGTGGAATTCAATGGAATGGAATGTGCAATGGAATGTGCAATGGAATGAGGAATGGAATGGAATGGAATGGAATGTGGAATGGAATGTGGAATGGAATGTGGAATGGATGGTGGAATGGAATGTGGAATGGAACATGGAATGAAATGTGGAATGGAAATGATTGGAACCTGGAATAGACCGTGGAATGCTACTTGGAATGGAACATGGAATGCAAAGTGGAATTGAAAGCAAAGGAACGTGGAATTGAACGGGGAATTAAAAGTGAAAGGGAAAGGAATGTGGAATGTCATGGAACAGAATATGGAATGGAAAGTGCAATGGAATTGAAAGGAATGGAATGTGGCATAGAATGGAATTGTTGGAATGTGGAATAGAATGGAATGTGGAATTGAATGGAATGGAATGTGGAATGGAATGGAATACAATGTGGAATGGAATGTGGAATGTAGAGGAATGGAATGTGGAATGGAATTTGGAATGAAATGGAATGCAAAGAGGAATGAAATGGAATGGAATGTGGAATGAAACTGAATGAAATGCGGAATGGAATGGAATGGAATCTGGAATAGAGTAAATGGAATGTGGAATGGAATGTGGAATGGAATGCATAATGGAATGCAATGCAATGTTGAATGGAACGTGGAATGGAATGTGTAATGGAAAGTGGAATGAAATGTGGAATTGAATCGAATTGAAGGTCGAATGGAAGGTGGAATGAAATGGAATGGAAAGTGGAATGGAATGGAATGGAATGTGGAATGCAAAGTGGAATGAAATGGAATTTGGAATGCAATGTGGAATGGAATGGAATGGAATGTGGAATGGTATGTGGAAAGGAATGGAATGTTGAAAGGAATGTGGAAAGGAACGTGGAATGGAATGGAATGTGGAATGGAATCTGGAATGAAAAGCAGAATGGAATGTAAAATGGAATGGATTGAAATGTGGAATGGAATGTGGAATGGAAAGGAATGGACCGTGTAATGGAAAGGGGAATTGAATGGAACGGAACGTGGAATGGAATGTGGAATGGAATGTGCAATGGAATGTTGAATGGCATGTGTAATGGAATGTGGAATGGAACATGGAATGGAAACTGGAATGGAAAGGAATGGAACCAGGAATTGAAAGTGTAATGGATCGTGGAATGGAACGTTAAAAGCAAAGTGGAATGGAATGGAAAGGATCGTGAAATTGAAAGTGGAATGGAATCGGGAATGGAATGGAATGGAAGGTGAAAGGGAATTGAATGTGGAATGGAATGGAGTGGAATGGAATGGAATGGAATGGAATATGGAAGGGAATGGAATGGAGTGGAATGCAATGGAATGGAATGGAATATGGAAGGGAATGGAATGGAATGTGGATTGGAATGGTATGGAATGTGGAATGGAATGGAATGGAATGTGGAATGGAATGGAATGCAATGTGGAATGGAATCGAATGGAATGTGAAATGGAATGTGGAATGGAATGCAATGGAATGTGGCATGGAATGTGGAATGGAATGGAATGTGGAATGGAAATGAAAGGAATGTGCAATGCAATGTCGAATGGAGTGGAATGGAATGTGGAACGCAATGATGGAATGGAATGAAATGCAGCATGAAATGGAATGGAAGGTGGAAAGGAAAGTAATGGAATGGAATGTTGAATGGAAAGGAATGGAATGCTGAAGGGAATGGAATGGAATGTAGAAGGAAATGTGGAATGGAATAGAATGCAATGTGGAATGGAATGTGGAATGGAATGGATTGTGCAATGGAATGGAATGGAATGTGGAATGGACTGGAATGCAGTGTGGAATGGCACGGAATGGAATATAGAATGCAATGTGGAATAGAATGTGGAATCGAATAAAATGTGGAATGGAATGGAATGGAATGTGGTATGGAATGGAAAGAAATGGAATGTGGAATGGAATGTGGAATGGATTGGAGTGGAATGTGGAATGGCAGGTGTAGTGGAATAGAATGCAATGTAGAATGGATGGGAATGTAATGGAAAGGAACGTGGAATGGAATGCAATGGAGTGTGAAATGGAATGGAATGATACGTGGAATGCAAAGTGGAAAATAATGGAATGAAACGTGGAAGGGAATGTGGAATGGAAAGGAAAGGAATGTGTAATGGAATGTGGAATGGAATGGAAAAGAATGCGGAATGGAACATTGAATGGACAGTGGAATGGAAAGGAATGGAACGTGGAATTGAACATGAAATGGAAAGTGTAATGGAACGTGGAACGTGGAATGGAAAGTGGAACAGAACATAGAATGTAAGAGATTGGAACTTGGAACTGAACGCGGAATGGAATGTAGAATGGAACGCGGAATTGAACGTGGAATGGAACATGAAAGGAATGTGGAATGGAATGGAATGGAATGTGGAATGACATGGAATGGAATGGAACAAGGACTGATACGGAATGGAATGGATCGGAAGGTGGAATGGAATGGAATGGAATGTGGAATAGAATGCAATGTGGAATGGAACACAATGGAAGACAATGTTTAATGGAATGGAATGGAATGTGGAATGGAATAGAATGGAATGTGGGATGGAACGGAATGTAGTGGAATGATTAATGGAATTCAATATCATGTGGAAAGTAACGTGGAATGGAATGGAATGGAAAGTTGAATGGAACGAGAATGGAATGTGGAATGGAATGTGGAATGGGACGTGGAATGGAATGAAAATTGGAATGGATTGTGGAATGGAATGGAATGGAATGTGGAATGGAATGGAACGGATAGTGGAATGGAATGGAAAGGAATGTTGAATGGATTGCAATGGAATGGAAGATGAAATGGAATGTGGAATGAAATGGAATGGAAAGTAGAATGGAAAGTGGAACGGAATGGAATGGAATGTGGAATGGAATGGAATGCCATGTGGAAAGGAATGGAATGGAATGTGGAATTCAATGGAATGGAATGTGGAATGAAACGTGGAATGGAAAGGAATGCAATGTGGAATGGAATGTGGATTGGAATGGAATGGAATGGAATGGAACGTGGAATGGAATGAAATGTAATGTGGAATAGAATTGAATATAATGGAATGTGGAATGGAATGAAATGTAATGGATCGTGGAAAAGAACGTGGAATGGATTGCGGAATGGAATGGCATGTGGAATGCATTGTGTAATGGAATGTGGAATGGAATTGGGAATGGAAGGGAATGGAATGTGGAATGGAATGTTGAATGATATGGAATGGAATGTGGAATGGAATAGAATGGAATGTGGAATGGAACGTGGAATTGAATGCAATGGAATGTGGAATGGAATGGAATGGAACATGGAATGAAATGTGGAATGGAATGGAATACGGAATGGAATGGTATGAAATGTGGAATGGAATGGAATGGAATGGAATGTGGAGTGCAATGGGGTGGAATGTGGAATACAACGTGGAATGGAATGGAATTGAATGCGGAATGGAATGGAAACGAATGTGGAATGGAATATGAAATGGATTGGAATGAAATGTGGCATGGAATGTGGAATGTAACGTGGAATGGAACGTGGAATGGAAACAGCAATCGAACGTGAAATGGAATGGGAATCAAATGTAGAATGGAATGGAAGGGAATATAATGTAATGTGAAATGGAGTGGAATGGAATGTGGAATGGAATATGTAATGGAGTGGAATGGGACGTGGAATGGAATGGAATGAGGAATGGAATGGAATGGAATGAATGTGAAATGAAAAGAAGTAGAATGTGGAAAGTAAAGTGGAATGGAATGGAATGTAAATTGGAATGCAATGGAATCGAATGTGGAATAGAATGGAATGGAATGTGGAATGGAATGACATGGAATGTGGAATGCAACGTGAAATGGAATGGAGGGTTCAATGGAATGTGGAATGGATTCCGGAATGGAAAGTAATGTGGAATGGATTGTGGACTGGAATTTGGTATGGATTGTGGAACGGAATGAAATGGAATGTAGAATGGAAAGTGGAATGAAAAGGAATGGACTGTGGAATGGAATGAGGAATGGAAAGTGGAATGGAAATTCATTTGGAATGGAATGTGGAATGGAATGGAATGGAATGGAAATGATTGTGGAATGGAATGGAATGGAATGTGGAACGGAATTGAATGCAATGTGGAATGCAATCAAATGGAATGTGTAATGGAATTTTGAATGGAATGTGGAATGCAAAGGAATGGAATGCAATGTGGAGTGGCATGGAAAAGAATGTGGAATGCAATGGAATTAAATGTGGAATAGAATGGAATGCAATAGAATGTGGAACGGAATGGACAGGAATGTTGAATGGAATATAATGCTATGTGGAATGCAATGTGGAAGGGAGGGGAATGGAATGTGGAATGGAATGTGGAATGGAATGGAATTTAATGCGAAATGGAATGTGGAATGGGATGTAATAAAATGTGGAATGGAGTGGAATGGAATGTGGAATGGAACGTTGAATGGAAACTGGAATGGAACGTGGAATGGAACATGGAATGAAATGGAATGGAACGTGGAATTGAATGGAATGCAACGTGGAATGGAATTTAATGTAATGTGGAATGGAATAGAATGCAACATGGAATGGAATGGAATGTGGAATGGAATTGAATGGAAAGTTGAATTGAATGGAATGGAACGTGGAATGGAATGGAATGTGGAATGGAATTGAATGGAATGGAATGAGGACTGGAATGGAATGTAATGGAATGGAACGGAATGTGGATTGGAATTGAATGGGATGTGGAATGGAAACTGGAATGGCATGGAAAGGAATGTGGAATGGAGTGTGGAATGGAATGGAATGGAATGGAATGTGGAATGGAACCGAACGGAATGTGGAATGGAATGTGGAATGGAATGGAAAGCAATGTGGAATGGAATGTGGAATGGAATGGAATGTGGAATGGAATGGAATGTGGAATGGAATGGAATGGAATATGGAATGGAATGGAACAGAATGTGAATTGGAACATGGAATAGATAGGAATGGAAAGTGGAATGGAAAGTGGAATGGAATGGAATGGAAAGTTAAATGGAACACAGAATGGAATGGAATGAATGTGGAAAGGAATGTGGAATCTAACGTGGAATGGAAAGTAGAATGGAATGTGGAATATGGAATGGAATGGAATGGAATGTGGAATGTGGAATGGAAAGGAATTGAATGTGGAATGGAATGGAATGGAATGTGTTATGGAATGGAATGAAATGTGGAAAGGAATTTCGAATGGAATGTGGAATTGAAGGTAAGACGGAATGGAATGCAAAGTGGAATGGAATGTGGAATGGAATGGAAAGTGGAATCAAACGTGGAATGGAAAGTGGAATGGAATGTGGAATGAGGATTGGAATGCAAAGGAAAGTGTAATTGAATGGAATGGAATGTGTCACGGAATGGAATGGAATGTGGAATGGAATGTGGAATGGAATGGAATGCAATGTGAAATGGAAAGTGGAATGGAATGGACTGTGGAATAGAATGGAATGGAACATCGAATGGAATGGACTGTGGAATAGAATGGAATGGAACATCGAATGGAATGAAATTGAAAGTGGAATGGAAGGTGGAATGTAATGGAATGGAATGTGGAATGGAGTGGAATGTAATGTGAAATTGCATGTGGAATGGAATGGAATGCAATGTGGAATGGAATGTGAAATGGAATGGAATGGAATGGAAAGGAATGTGGAATGGAATGGAATTGGATGTGGAGTGGAATGAAATGGAATGTCGAGTGGAATGGAATGGAATTTCGAGTGGAATGAAATGTGAAATGGAATGGAATGGAATGTGGAATGGAATCGAATGGAATGTGGAATGGAATTTGCAATGAAATGTGGAAAGTAATGGAATGGAATGCAATGTGGAATGGAATGGAATGGAATGGGGAATGGAATGGAATGGAATGGAATGTGGAATGCAATGGAGTGCTAAGTGGAATGCAATGTGCAATGGAATGGAATGGAATGGAATGAGGAATGGAAAGTGGAATGGAATGGAATATGGAATGGAATGGAGTGGAATGTGCACGGAATATGCAATGGATAGGAAAGGAAATTGGAATGGAACGTGGAATGGAAGGTACAATGGAATGTTTAATGGAATGGAATGGAAAGTAGATTGGAATTGAATGGAATGGAATGGAAAGTGTAACGGCTTTGGAATGGAAACAAATGTGGAATGGAATGGAATGGAATGTGGAATGGAATGGAAAGTGGAATGGAATGGAACGTGGAATGGAATGAAATGGAATGGAATGTGGAATGGAATGGAATGTGGAATCGTACAGAATGCAATTTGGATTGGAGTGGAACGGGATGTAGATTCGAATGGAATGGAAAGGGAATGGAATTGAATGGAATGCTATATGGATTCGAATGGAGTTTAATTGAATGTGGAAGGGAATGTGGAATGGAATGCAATGGAATGGAATGTGGCATGGAAAGTGGAATGGAATACAATGGAATGTAGAATGTAATGTGGAATAGAACTGAACGGAACGTGGGATGGAACAACGAATAGAACATGGAAAGGAACGAAGATTGCATTGGAATGCCACGTTGAATGGAATGGAATGTAACATTGAATGGAATGGAATGGAATGTGCCATGCAGTAGAATGGAATGTGGAATGGAATGGAATGGAATGGAATGGAAGGTGTACTGGAATGAAAAGGAATGGAAAGGAAAGTGGAAAGGAATGGAATGGAATGTGGAATGGAATGTGGAATAGCATGGAATGGATTGTGGAATGAAACGGAATGGAATGTCGAATGCAATAGAACGGAATGTGGAATGAAATGGAATAGAATGTGGAATAGAATGGAATGGAATGTGGAATGGGATGGGATGGCATGGAATGTGGAATGGAATGGAATGGAATGAAGTGTGGACTTGAATGCAAAGCAATGGAATAGAATGTGGCATTGAATGGAATTGAAACTGGAATGGAAAGTGGAATGCCATGGAATGGAATGTGGAATGGAAAGTGGAATGGAATGCAATGGAACGTGGATTGGAACGTGCAATTGAACGTGGAATGGAACATGGAATGGAACGAAGAATGGAACATGGAAAGATATGTGGAATGGAATGGAATGGAATGTGGAATGGAAGGGAATGGAATGGAATGGAATGTGGAATGGAATGGAATGGAATGTGTAATGGAATGAATGGAATATGGAATGGAATGGAAAGGTATCGAAACTGTAATGGATAGGATTGGAATTGAATGTTAAACGCAATGCACTGGAATGTGGAACAGAATGGAAAGGAATGTGAAATGGAATTGAATGGTATGTGGAAATGAATGGAACGCAATGTGGATTGGAATGGAATAGAATGTCGAATGAAATGGAATGGAATGTAATGGAATGTGGAATTGAATGGAATGGAATGTTGAATGGAATGCAACAGAGGGTGGAATGGAATGGAATGGATCGTGGAATGGAATGTGGAATGCAACGGAATAGAAGATGGAATGGAATGTGGAATCGAATGTGGAATGGAATGGAATGAAATGTGGAATGGAATATGGAATGAAATGGAATGGAAAATGGATTGGAAAGTGGAATGGAATGGAATGGAATGCAATGTGGAATGGAATGGAATGGAATGTGGAATGGAATGTGGAATGGAAAGCAATGGAATGGAATGTGGAATGGAATGTGGAATGGAATGGAATGCAAACTGGAATGGAATGGAATCGAAAGTGGAATGGAATGTGGGATGGTATGGAACGGAATGTGGAATGGAATGTGGACTGGAATGGAATGGAAGACGGAATGGAATGGAAGGCGGAATGCAAAGTGGAATGGAATGGAAAGGAAAGTGTAATGGAACGGAAAGCATTCTGGAAAGGAAAGTGGAATGGAATGTGCAACGGAATCTGGAATGGAACGGAATCCAATGTGTAATGGAATGAGGAATGGAATGGAATGGTATTCAATATGGAATGGAATGGAAGGTGGAATGGAATGGAATGGAATGGAATGTGGAATGGAATGGAATGTAATGGAATTGAATGTGGAATTGAATGGAATGTAAAGTTGAATGGATCGAAATGGAATGTGGATTGGAATGGAATGGAATGGAAGGTGGAATGGAATGTGAAATTGAATCTGGAATGGAACATGAAATGGAATAAAATGGAACATGAAAAGGAATGGAATGGAATGTTGAATGGAAAGGAATGGAATGTGGAATGGAATGGAATGGAAAGGAATATGGAATGTAACGTGGAATGGAATGGAATGGGAAGCGGAATGGAAAGCCGAATGGAACTTCTAATGGAATGCAGAAGTGAAAGTGAAATGGAAAGGAATGGAACGTCTAATGGAAAGTAGAATGGAACGTGGAATGCAATGTGGAATGGAATGTGGAATGGGAAGCGGAATGGAATGGAGAGGAATGTGTAATGGATCATGGAATGGAATGGAATGGAACGTGGAATGGAATGTAGAATGGAACGTGGAATGGAATATGGAATGTAACATGGAATGGAATGTGCAATGGAAGGTAGAATAGAATGGGTAATGAAACGGAATGGAATGTGGAATGGAATGTGGAAAGGAATGTGGAATGGAATGTGTAATGGAATGGAATGGAATGAAATGTGTAATGGAATGGAATGGAATGGAATGGAATGTGGAATGGAATGTGGAAACGAATGTGGAATGGAATGTGAAAAGGATCGGAATGAAATGTGGAAAGGTATGTGGAATGCAACAAGGAATGTAATGGAATGGAACGGAGCGGAATGTGGAATGAAACGTACAATGGAAAGTAGAATGGAACAGAATGGAAAGTGTAATGGAATGGAATGGAAAGTGGAAGGAAACGCGAATTTGAACGTGGATTGGAACGTTGAATGGACAGTGGAATGGAATGGAAATAATGCGGACTGGAAGGCAATGGAATGTGGAATGGAATGGAACGGAATTGAATTGAATGGAATGTGGAAAGTTGTGGAAAGGAACGTGCAATGCAAAGTTGAACGGAATGGAATGGAACGGAATGGAACATGGAATGGAACGTGGAATGGAACACGGAATGGAACGTGGAATGGAATGGAGTGGAATGTAGTATGGAACGTAGATTATAATGTGGTATGGAATGTGTAATGGAAAGTGGAATGCTATGTGGAATGGAAAGGAATGGAATGTGGAACGGAATGGAATGGAACGTGGAATGGAATGGAATGGAATGTGGAATGGAATGGAATGGAATGCTAATATAATGTGGAATGGAATGGAAAGGAATCCAGAATGGAATGCAATGGAAAGGAATGGAATGGAAAGTGGAATGGAACGTTGAATGGAACGTGGAATGGAATGTGGAAGGCAATGGAATGTAATGAGGAATGGAATGTGGAATGGAATGCGGAATGGAATGGAATGGAAAGAGGAATGGAATGTGGAATAGAATACGAAATGGAATGGAATGGAATCTGGAAAGAAATGGAATCGAATGTGGAATGGAGTGGAATGCAATGGAATGCAGAATGGTATGCAATGGAATGTGGAATGGAATGGAATGGAATGGAATGGAATGTGGAATTGAATGGAATGGAAAGTGGAATGGATTGAAATGGAATGTGGAATGGAATGGAATGGAATGGAATCGAAGGTGGAAAGGAATGTGATATTGAATCTGGAATGGAACGTGAAATGGAATGAAATCAAACGTGAAAAGGAATGGAATGGAACCTGAAATGAAATGGAATGGAACGTGGAATGGAATGGAATGGAATGTGGAATGGAATGGAATGGAATGTGGAATGGAACGTGGAATAGAATGGAATGGAATGCGGAATGGAAAGGGCAATGGAATGTGGAATGGAACGTGGAATGGAATGGAATGGAAAGTGGAATAGAACTTTGAAAGAATGGAATGGAACAAGGATTGGAACGTGGAATGGAATGTGGAATATAACGAGGAATGGAACGTGGAATGGAATGGAATGGAATGTGGAAAGGAATGGAATAGAACTTGGAATGAATTGTAGAATAAAATGTGGAATGGAAGGTGGAATTGAACGTGGAATGAAATGGAATGGAAAGTGGAATGGAATGGAATGGAATCTGGAATGGAATGTAATTGAACGTGGAATGGGACGTGGAATGGAACATGGAATACAACGTGGAATGGATCCTGGAATGCAAAGTGGAATGCAATGGAATGAAATGTGGAATGGAATGTAATGGAATGTGGAATGGAAAGGAATACAATGTGGAATGGAACTTGGAATGGAATGCAATGGAACTTGAAATGGAATGTGGAAAAGAATGGAAGGGAATGTGGAATGAAATGTGGAGTGTAATGAAATGGAATGTGGAATGGAATGGAAAGGAATGTGGAAAGGAATGTAGAATGGAACAGAATGTAATGTGGAATGGACTTTAATGGAATGTGGAATGGAAAGTTGAATGGAAAGTACAATTGATTATGGAATGGAATGTGGAATGGAACAGAATGGAAGGTGGAATGGAATGTGGAATGGAGTGCGGAATGGAACTTGGAATGGAATGCAATGGAATGTCGAAAGGAACATGGAATGGAACGTGGAATGGAATGTGGAATGGAATGGAATGTTATGTGGAATGGAAATAAATTGGAATGTGGAATGAAACTTTAAATGGAATGGAATGGAAAGTGAAACGGAATGGAAAGGAACGAGGAATGGGACCTGAAAAGGAATGAGCAATGGAACGTGGCATGGAATGTGGAATGGAATGTGCAATGCAACGGAATGGAATGTGGAATGGAATGTGGAATTGAGTGTGGAATGGAACGTGGTAAGTAATGGAATGGATTGTGGAATGTAACGTGCAATGGAACGTGGCATGGAATGGAATGGAATGTGGAATGGAATGCGGAATGGAATGTGGAATCGAATGGAATGAATTGTGGAATGAAATGTGGATTGGAATGGAATGGAATGTGCAGTGGAATGGACTGGAATGTGGAATGGAATGTGGAATTGAATTTACCTGAAAGTGGAATGGAACGTCGAATGGAATGGAATGGAATGGAATGCAAAGGAATGTGGAATGGAAAGGAATGGAATGTGGAATGGAATGTGGAATAGAATGTGGAATGGAATGTGGAATGGAATGGAATGAAATCTGAAATGCAATGTTGATTGGAATGGAATGGAATGTGGAATGGAATGGAATAAACTGCGGAATAGAATGTGGAATGGAATGTGGAATGGAATATGGAATGGAATGGAATGTGGAATAGAATGGATTAAACTGCGGAATAGAATGTGGAATGGAATGTGGAATGGAATATGGAATGGAATGGAATGGAATTGAATGGATTGAAACGTGGAATGGCATTTGAATTGGAAAGCAGTGGAATATGGAATAGAAAGTGGAAAGAAATGCAACGAAAGGAAAATGGAATGGGGAATGGAATGTGGAATGGAATTTGGAATGTACTGCAGAATGGAATGTGGAATGGAATGTGGTATGGAATGGAATGGAATGGAAAGTGGAATGGAATAGAATAGGGTGTGGAATGGAAAGGAATGCAACTCTTAATGGAATGGAATAGTATGGAATTTGGAATGGAATTGAATGGAAAGTTGAATGGAATGTGGAATGCAATGGAATTTGTAATGGAATGGAATGGAATGTGGAATGGAATGGAAAGTGGAATACGGAATGTAATGGAATGGAATGTGGAATGGAATACGGAAAGGAAGGTGGAATGGAATGTGGAATAGAATGTGGAATAGACTGGAATGGAATGGAATGTGGAATGGAATGTTGAATGCAATCCATTGGAACATGGAATGGAATGCAATGGAATGTGCAGTGGAATGGAAAGAGATGTGGAATGCAATGGCATGTGGAATTCAATGGAATGTGGAATGGAATGCAACATGGAATGGAATGGAATGGAATATGGATTGGAATGAAATGGAATGTGGAATGGAATGCAACATGGAATGGAATGGAATGGAATATGGATTGGAATGGAATGGAATGTGGAATAGAATGGAATGGAAGGGAATGTGGAATGGAATGTGGAATGGAATCGAATTTGTAATGGAATGGAATGGAATGTGGAAAGGAATGGAATGTGGAATGCGGAATGTAATGGAATGGAATGTGGAATGGAATGGAATGGAATGCAACGTGGAAAGGAATGTGGAATGGAAATTGGAATGGAATGTGGAATAGAATGTTGAAAAGAATAAAATGGAATGGAATGTGGAATGGAATGTGGAATGGAATGGAATGGAATGTGGAATGGAATGGAAAAGGATGTGCAATGCAATGGGATGTGGAATTCAATGGAATGTGGAATGGAATGCAACGTGGAATGGAATGGAATGGAATATGGATTGGAATGGAATGGAATGTGGAAGGAATGGAATGGAATGTGGAATGTTATGGAATGGAATGGAATGCGAAATGGAATGTGGAATGGAATGGGAAATGGAATGTGCAATGGAATGTGGAAAGGAATGAAATGGAGTGTGGAAAGCAAAGGAGGGCAACATGGAATGGAATGGAATGGAACGTCAAATGGAAAGTGGAATGGAATATGGAATGGAACGTGGAAAGGAATGTGGGATGGAATGCAGTGGAACATGGACTGGAAAGGAAGTGAATGTGGAATGGAATGTGGAGTGGAATGGAATGCAATGTGGAATGGAAAGGAAGGGAATGTGGAATGGAAAGGAAGGGAATATGGAACAGAATGCAGAATGGAATAGAATGGGACATGGAATGGAAAGGAAGGGAATGTGGATTGTAATGTGGAATGGAAAGGAATGGATTGTGGTATGGAAAGGAACGTGGAGTGGAATGGATTGGACTGTGGTATGGAAAGTAAAGTGGAATGGAATGCAATGGAATGTTGGTTGGAAATGAATGGAATGTGGAATGGAATGGAAAGGAATGCAATGCAATCCGAAATAGAATGTGAAGTGGAATGCGGAAAGGAATGTGAAATGGAATTTGGAATGGAATGGAAGGGAATGCAATGGAATGCGAAATGGAATGAGTATTGGAATGTGGAATGGAATGTGGAATGCAATGTGGAATAGAATGAAAAGAAACGTGGAAGTGAATGGAACAGAACGTGGAATGTTATGGAATGGATCGTGGAATGGAAAGTGGAATGGAATGTGGAAGGTAAAGTAGAATGGAAGGCAATGGAATGTGGAATGGAATGTGGAATGGAATGGAATTGAATGTGTAATGGAATGTGGAAAGGAATGTTGAACGGAATGTAGAATTGAAGGCAACGGAATGTGGAATGGAATGTGGAAAGGAATGTTGAATGGAATGTAGAATGGAATGCAGTGGAATGTGGAATGTAATGCGGAATAGAATGGAATGGAATGTGGAATGGAACGTGTAATGGTAAGTGGAATGAAACGTGGAATGGAATGTGCAATGGAATGTGGAATGGAACGTGGAATGGAACGTGATTGGAAAGTGGAATGGTACATGGAATGGAATCTGCAATGGAATGTGGAATGGAACGTGGAATAGAATGGAACTTGGAATAGAATGTGGAATGGAATGTGGAATGAAATGCAGAATGGAAAGCGCAATGGAATGTGTATTGGAACGTATAATGGAAAGTAATGGAATGTTGAATGGAAGGTGGAGTTGAATGGATTGGAACGTGGAATGGAACACGAAATTGAATGTCCAATGGAGTGTGGAATGCAATGTGGAATAAAATGAAGCGGATCATGGAATGCAATTTGAAATGGAATGGAATGGAATGTGGAATGGAATGGAAAAGGATGTGCAATGCAATGGGATGTGGAATTCATTGGAATGTGGAATGGAATGCAACGTGGAATGGAATGGAATGGAATATGGATTGGAATGGAATGGAATGTGGAAGTTATGGAATGGAATGTGGAATGTTATGAAATGGAATGGAATGCGAAATGGAATGTGGAATGGAATGGGAAATGGAATGTGCAATGGAATGTGGAATGGAATGAAATGGAGTGTGGAAAGCAAAGGAGTGCAACATGGAATGGAATGGAATGGAACGTCAAATGGAAAGTGGAATGGAATATGGAATGGAACGTGGAAAGGAATGTGGAATGGAATGCAGTGGAACATGGACTGGAAAGGAAGTGAATGTGGAATGGAATGTGGAATGGAATGGAATGCAATGTGGAATGGAAAGGAAGGGAATGTGGAATGGAAAGGAAGGGAATATGGAACAGAATGCAGAATGGAATAGAATGGAACATGGAATGGAAAGGAAGGGTATGTGGAATGAAATGTGGAATGGAAGGGAACGGATGGTGGTATGGAAAGGAACGTGGAATGGAATGGAATGGATTGTGGTATGGAAAGTAAAGTGGAATGGAATGCAATGGAATGTTGGTTGGAAATGAATGGAATGTGGAATGGAATGGAAAGGAATGCAATGCAATCCGAAATAGAATGCGAAGTGGAATGCGGAAAGGAATGTGGAATGGAATTTGGAATGGAATGGAATGAAATGCAATGGAATGCGAAATGGAATGAGTATTGGAATGTGGAATGGAATGTGGAATGCAATGTGGAATAGAATGAAAAGAAACGTGGAAGTGAATGGAACGGAACGTGGAATGTTATGGAATGGATCGTGGAATGGAAAGTGGAATGGAATGTGGAAGGTAAAGTAGAATGGAAGGCAATGGAATGTGGAATGGAATGTGGAATGGAATGGAATGGAATGTGTAATGGAATGTGGAAAGGAATGTTGAACGAAATGTAGAATTGAAGGCAATGGAATGTGGAATGGAATGGAATGGAATGTGGAATGCAATGTGGAAAGCAATGTTGAATGGATTGTAGAATGGAATGCAGTGGAATGTGGAATGTAATGCGGAATAGAATGGAATGGAATGTGGAATGGAACGTGTAATGGTAAGTGGAATGAAACGTGGAATGGAATGTGCAATGGAATGTGGAATGGAACGTGGAATGGAACGTGAATGGAAAGTGGAATGGTACATGGAATGGAATCTGCAATGGAATGTGGAATGGAACGTGGAATTGAATAGAACGTGGAATAGAATGTGGAATGGAATATGGAATGAAACACAGAATGGAAAGCGCAATGGAATGTGTATTGGAACGTATAATGGAAAGTAATGGAATGTTGAATGGAACGTGGAGTTGAATGGATTGGAACGTGGAATGGAACACGAAATTGAATGTCCAATGGAGTGTGGAATGGAATGTGGAATAAAATGAAGCGGATCATGGAATGAAACGGGGAATGGAACTTAATGGAACGTGGTATGGAACGTGGAATGGAATGTGGAATGTAAAGTGGAATGCAACGTGGAATGGAATAGAAAGGAACGAGGAATGGAATGGAATGGAAATTGGAGTGGTATGAGGAATGGAACGTTTAATGGAATGACGAATCAAATGTGGAAAGGAAAGGAATGAAATCTGGAACAGACTGGAATGAACGTGGAATGGAATGAATGGAATGTGGAATAGAATGCAATGGAATTTGGAATGGAATGTGGAACGGAATTTAATGGAATGTATGATTGGATGTAATGGAATGGTATGGAATGTGAAAAGGAATGGAATGGAATATGAAATGGAAAGTGGAATGGAACGTAGAATGGAACGTGGAATGGAATGTGGAATGGAATGGAAAGGGATGTGGAATGGAAAGTGCAATGCAATGCAATGGAATGGGGAATGGAATGGAATGGGAGGCGGAATGGATAGTAATGAAATGTGGAATGGAATGGAATGCTATGGAATGTGGAAAGGAATGAAATGGAATGGAATGGAATGTGGAATTGAATGGAATGGATCTTGGAATGTAATGGAATGTAATGTGGAGTGTACTGTGGAATTGAATGAAATGAAATGAAATGTGGAATGGAATAGAATTGAAAGAAATATGGAAACGAATGAAATGGAATGGAATTCGGAATGCAGTGGAATGAAATGTGGAATGCAAGGGAATGGAATGGAACATTGAATGGAATGGAATGGAAAAGAATGGAATGTGGAATGGAATGTGGTATGGAATGGAATGGAATGTCGAGGTGTATGAATAACGGAATGGAATGGAATGTGGAATGTAATGTGGAATGGAATGGAATGGAATATGGAATGGAAAGTGGAATGGAAATTTGAGTGGAATGGGATGGAATTTGGAATGGATTTTGGAATGGAATGTGGAATGGAATGGAATGGAATGGGGAATGGAATGGGGAATTGAATGTGGAACTGAATCGAATGGAATGGGGACTGTAATGTGGAATTCAGTGGAATGGAATATAGAAAGTAATGTTGAATGCAATATGGAATGGAATGGAATGGAATGTGGAATGCAATGTGGAATGGAATGGAAAGTTGAACGGAATGGAATGGAAAGAGGAAGGGAATGTGGAATGGAATGGAAAGTGGAATGAAATTTAATGGAATGGAATGGAATGGAATGGAATGTGGAATGGAATGTGGTATGGAGTGGAATGGAATGTGGTATGGATTGGAATGGAATGTGGAATTGTATGTATAAAGGAATGGAATGGAATGTGGAATGTAAAGTGGAATGGAATGGAAAGGAATGTGGACTGGAATGTGGAATGGAATGTAGAATGGAATGCAGTAGAATGTGGAATGGAACGTGGAATAGAATGGAATGGAACAATCAATGGAACGTGTAATGGAAAGTGGAAAGGAACGTGGAATGGAATGTGTAATGGAATGAGTAATGGAACGTTGAATGGAATGGAATGGAATGGAATGGAACGTGGAATGGAACGTGGAATAGAATGTGGAATGGAATGTGGAATGGAACGTGGAATGGATACTGCAATGGAATGTGAAGTGGAACGTAGAATGGAATGTAATGGAATATTGAATGTAACATGGAATTGAATGGAATGGACCTTGGAATGGAACTTGAAATGGAATGAAGAATGGAATGTGGAATGGAATGTGGAATACAATGGAACGGAACATGGAATGAAACGTGGAATGGAATGGAATGGAAGGTCGAATGGAATGTGGAATGGAATGTGGAATGGAATAGAATGGAAGAAGGAATGGAATGGAATGGAACTTGCAATGGAATAGAATGGAACGAGGAATGGAATGGAATGGAACTTGTAATGGAATGGGGAATGGAATGTGGAATGGAACGTTTAATGGAATGTGGAATCAAATGTAAAATGGAAAGGAATGGAATGTGAAATAGAATGGAATCAATGTGGAATGGAATGGAATGGAATGTGGAATAGAATGGAATTGAATTTGAAATGGAATGTGGAATGGAATTTAAAGGAATGTGGAATAGAATGTAATGGAATGGTAAGGAATGTGGAAAGGAATGGAATGGAATATGAAATGAAATGTGGAATGGAACGTAGAACGGAACGTGTAAAGGAATGTGGAATGGAATGGAAACGAATGTGGAATGGAATGTGGAATGCAATGGAATGGAATGGGGAATGGAATGGAATGGAATGCAGAACGGAAACTAATGAAATGTGGAATGTAATGGAATGCTATGGAATGTTGAAAGGAATGGAATGGAATGGAATGTGGAATGGAATGAAATGAAATGAAATGTGGAATGGAATGGAAGAGAATGGAATGTGGAATGGAATGGAACGGAAGGGAATGGAATGGAATTGAACGTGGAATGGAAAGGAATGAAATGTGGAATGCAATTTAATGGAATGGAACGTGGAATGGAAATGAATGAAATGTGGAATGCAATTTAATGGAATGGAACGTGGAATGGAATGGAATGCAACGTGGAATATAATGGAATGGAATGTGGAATGCAATGTGGAAAGCAATGGAATGGAATTCGGAATGGAATGTGGCAAGCAATAGAATGGAATATGGAATGGAATATGAAATGGAATGTGGAATGGAACGGAATGGAATGTGCAATGAAATATGGAATACAAAGTGGAAAGCAACAGAATGTAATGTTTAGTGGAATGTGAAAAGAAGGTGTAATGGATTGGAAAGGAACTTGGAATACAATGTGGAATGCAACGTGGAATGGAAGGTACAATGGAACATGGAATGGAAAGCAGAATGGAATCTAATGGAATGGAATGGAATCTGGAATGGAAGGTAAAGGGACGTGGAATGGAATGTGGAATGGAATTGAATGCAAAGGAATGTGGAATGCAGTGGAATGGAAAGTGGAATGGAAAGATTGCAATGTGGAATGTAATGGAACAGTATGGAATGGTATGGAAAGAGGAATGTAAAGGATTGGAATGGAATGCAAAGTGGAATGGAATGGAATGTGGAATGGAATGGAATGGAATGGAGTGTGGAATGGAATGGAATGGAATGGAAAGGAATGTGGAATGGAATGTGGAATGGAATGCAATGTGGAATGGAATGTAAATTGCAATGAAAAGGAACGTGGAATGGACTGGAATGGAACTTGCAATGCAATGGAATGGAACACGGAATGCAACGGAATAGAACATATAATGGAACGTGGAATGGAACTTGGAATGTAACGTGGAATGTAATGAGGGAGGAATGTGGAATGGAATGGAAAGTAATGTGGAATGAAATGTGGAAAGGAATGGAATGGACTGTAGAATGGAATGAGGAATGGAATGGAAGGGAATCTGAAATAGAATGTGGAATGGAATGTGGAATAGAATGGAATGGAATGTGGAATGGAATGTGGAAGGGAACGTGAAATGGAACGTGGAAAGAAACGGAATGGAATGTTTAATGCAATGTGGAATGGAATGGAATGGAATTTGGAATGGATTTTGGAATGGAATGTGGAATGGAATGGAATGGAATGTGGAATGGAATGTGGAGTGAAATGGAACGGAATGTAGAATGGAATGAAATAGAATGACGAATACAATGTGGAACGGAAAGGAATGGAGTGTGGAATGGAATGTTGAATGGAATGTGGAATAGAATGGAATGGAATGTTAAATGGAAATTGGAGTGGAATGGAATGGAATGTGGAATGGAAAGTGGAATGGAATGGAATGAAACGTGCAGTGGAAAGTCAAATAAGAGGCAGATTGCAACGAGGAATGGAATGAGGAACAGAATGGAATGGAATGTGGAATGGAAAGGAATAGAAAGTGGAATCGAATGTGGAATGAAGTTTAGTGGAATGTGGAATGGAAAGAAAGGCAATGTGGAATGGAATATGGAATGGAACGTGGAATGGAATCCGGAACAGAATGGAAGGGAAAGTGGAATGAAATGTGGAATGGAACGTGGAGTGGAATGGAATGGATTGTGGAATAGAATGTGGGATGCAATGTGGAATGTAATGGAATCGGATGGGGAATGGAATTTGTAATGGAATGGAATGTAATGAGGAATGGTATAGAAAGGAATGTGGAATGGAATGGAAAGGAATGTGGATAGGAATGGAAGGGAAAGTGGAATGGAATGGAATAGAATGTGGAAGGGAATTGAATGGAGTGTGGAATGAAATAGGAATGTGGAATGATATTAAATGGAATGTTATGGAATGTGGAATGGAATGTGGAATGGAAAGGAAAGGAATCTGGAATGGAATGTGGAGTGAAATGGAAAGGAATGTGGAATGGAATGAAGTAGAATGAGGAATAGAATGTGGAACGGAATGGAATGGAATGTGGAATGGAAGGGAATGGAATGTGGAAGGGAATTGAATGGAGTGTGGAATGAAATAGAAAGGAATGTGGAATGATATTGAATGGAATTGTATGGAAAGTGGAATGGAATGTGGAATGGAATGGAAAGGAATGTGGAATGGAATGTGGAGTGAAATGGAAAGGAATGTGGAATGGAATGAAACACAATGAGGAATAGAATGTGGAACAGAATGGAATGGAATGTGGAATGGATTGGGGAATGCAACGTGGAATTGAATGGAACGGAATGGGGAATGGACTGCGGAATTGAATGGAATGGAATGTGGAAAGCAATGTAGAACGCAATGTGGAATGGAAAGGAATGGAAAGTGGAATGGAATGTGGAATGGAATGGAACGTTTAATGGAATGGAATGGAATTCGGAAGGGAATGTGGAATGGAATGGAATGTGGAATGGAATGGAATGTGGAATGGAATGGAATGGAATGTAGAACGGAATGGAATGAGGAATGGAATGTGGATTAGAATGGAATATGGAATGAAATATAATGGAATGGAATGTAATGGAACTTAGAATGGAATGGGTTGGAATGTAATGTGGAATGGAATGGAATGGAACGTGGACTGGAATGGAATGTGGAAAGGTAAGTGGAATGGAATGCAGAAAGGAATGGAATGGAAAGGAATGGAATGTGGAATGGAATGTGGAATAGAATGGAATTGAATCGAAAGGAAAGAAGAATGGAATAGACTGTAATATGGAATGGAATGGAATGCAATGGAATGGAATGTGGAATGGAGTGGAATTGAATGTGCAATAGAATGGACTGAAATGCAATGTGCAAGGTAATGGAATGCAATGTGGAATAAATGAAATGGAATGCGGAAAGTAATGGAATGGACTGGAATGGGCAATGGAACAGAATTGAATGTCGAATGGAATGGAATAGAATGCGGAATGGAACAGAATTGAATGTGGAGTGGAATGGAATGCAAAGTGAAATGGAATTTGGATTTCAATGGAAAGAAATGGAAGGGAATGTGGAACAGAATCGAATGTGGAATGGAATAGAATGGAATGTGGAATGGAATGGAATGGATGTGGAATTAAATGGAATGGAATGTGGAATGGAATTGAATGGAATGTGGAAGAGAATGGAATGGAATTTCGAATGGAATGTGGATTGGAATGGAATGGAAAGTGGAATAGAACGCAATGGAATGGTATGTAGTGTGGAAAGGAATGGAATGGAATAAGTAATGGAATGTGGAATGCAACGTACAATGTAACGTGTAATGGAATGTAGAGTGGAACGCGGAATGGAATGTGGAATGGAATGGAAAGGGATGTGGAACGGAATGTGGAATGCAATGGAACGGAGTGTGGAATGTAATGGAATGGAAAGTGGATTGGAAATGAATGGAATGAGGATTGGAAATGAATGGAATGTGGAATGGAATGGAATGTGCAATGGAATGTGGAATAGAACGTGAAATGGAACATGAAACGGAATGGAACGGAATATGGAATTGACTGGAATGGAACATAGAATGTAATGGAATGGAAAATGGAATGGAACGTGGATTGGAACTTGGAAAGGAACGTGGTATGGAACGTGGAATTACATGTGGAAGGAATGGGGAATGGAATGAAATGGAATGTGGAATGGAATGGAATGGACTGTGAAATGGAACGAGGAATGGAATGGAATGGAACGTGAAATGGAATGGAATGGAACTTGGAATTGAATGTAGAATGGAATCAAATTAAATGAAATGTGGAATGGAATGGAATAGAATGGAACATGGAATGGAATGGATCGGAATGGAATGGAATGCGGAATGGAATGGAATGAAATGTGGAATGCAATGGAATGGAATAGAACGTGGAATGGAACGGAATATAATGTGGAATAGAATGGATTTGAATGTGGAATGGAATGTGGAATGCAATGCAACGGAATTTGGAATGGAATGTGGAATTCAATGCAATGGAATGTGGAATGGAATATGGAATGGAATGTGCAATGGAACTGAATGGAATGTGGAATGGAATATATAAAGCAAAGTGGATATCAACGGAATGTAATGTCGAATGGAATGTGGAAAGGAAAGTGTAATGGAATGGAATGGAACTAAGAATAAAATGTGGAATGCAACATGGAATGGAAAGTGAAATGGAAATTGGAATGGAAAGCGGAATGGAAGCTAATGGGATGGAATGGAATCTGGAATGGAAGGGAAAGGAATGTGGAATGGAATGTGGAATGGAATGGAATGCAATGGAAAGTGGAATGCAATGGAATGGAAAGTGGAATGGAAAGATAGGAATGTGGAATGTAATGGAACAGTATGGAATGTGGAATGGAATGGAATGGTATGGAATATGGAACGTAATGGATTGGAATGGAATGAAATGTGAAATGGAATGGAATGGAATGTGGAAAGGAATGGAATGGAATGTGGATTGGAATGCAATGGAATGTGGAATGGAATGGAAAGGAATGGAATGGAATGTCAAATGGAATGTGGAATGGAATGTGAAATGCAAAGTCAAATGGAATGTGAATCGGAATGAAAAAGAACGTGGAACGGACTGGAATGCAACGTGCAATGGAATGGAATGGAACATGGAATGCAAGGGAATAGAACACATAATGAAACGTGGAATGGATCTTGGAATGGAACGTGGAATGTAATGTGCGAGGAATGTGGAATGGAATGGAATGGAATGTGGAAAGGGATGAGGAATGGAATGGAATGGAATGTGGAATGGAATGTGGAATATGACGTAATGGAATGTGGAAAGGGATGAGGAATGGAATGGAATGGAATGTGGAATGGAATGTGGAATATGACGTAATGGAATGTGGAATGGAATGTGGAAAGAAATGGGGTGAATGTGGAATGGAATGCAATGGAATTTAGAATAGATTTTGGAATGGAATGTGGAATGGAATGGAATGGAATGTGGAATGGAATGTGGAGTTAAATGGAACGGAATGTGGAATGGAATGAAATGGAATGATGAATGGAATGTGGATCAGAATGGAATGGAATGTGGAATGGAATGTTAAATGGAATGTGGAATGGAATGTGGAATGGAATGGAATGGAAGGTGGAATGGAATGTTAAATGGAAATTGGAGTGGAATAGAATGGAATGTGGAATGGAAAGTGGAATGGAATGCAATGAAACGTGCAATGTAATGTCGAATGGAAGGTGGAATGGAACGTGCAATGCAATCTGGAATGGAATGGAATGGAATGGAATGGAATGTGGAATGAAAGGAATGAAAAGTGGAATCTAATGTGGAATGGAATGGAATGGAATGTGGAATGGAAAGGAATGGAATGTGAAATGGAATGTGTAATAGAATGGAATGGAATGTGGAATGCAATGTGGAATGCAACGTGTAGTGGAATGGAATAGATTGTGGAATGGATTGTAGAATGGAATGTGGAATGCAATGGAATGGGTTGGGGAATGGAATGTGCAATGAAATGAGGAAAGGAATGTGGAATTGACTGGAATGGATTGTGGAATGGATTGTGAAATGGAATGGAATGGAATGGGGAATGGAATGTGGAATGGAATTTGGAATGGAACGTTGAATTGAATGGAAAGGTATGGGTAATGGAATGCGGAATTGAATTGAATAGAATATGGAAAGCAATGTTGAATGCAATGTGGAATGGAATGGATTGGAAAGTGGAATGGAATGTGGAGTGGAATGGAATGTTAAATGGAATGGAATGTGGAATGGAATGGAGTGTTTAATGGAATGGAACGGAATGAGGAAGGGAATGTGGAATGGATTGGAATGTGGAATGGAATGGAATGGAATGTAGAATGGAATGGAATGGAATGAGGAATGGAACGTGGAATGGAATGGGTTAGAATGTTATGTGGAATGGAATGGAACGTGGAATGGATTGGAATGGAACGTGGAATGCAATAGAATGGAACATGGAATGGAATGGAAAGGAACGTGGAATGGAATGGAATTGAATGGAATGGAACGTGGAATGCAATAGAATGGAACAAGGAATGCAATGCAATGGAACGTGGAATGGAATGGAATGGAATGGAATGTGGAATGGTACGTGGAATGGAAGGCGGAAAGGAATGGAATGGAAAAGAATGGAATGTGGAATGGAATGCGGAATGGAATAGAATGTAATATGAAATGGAATGGAATGCAATGGAATGGAATGTGGAATGGAATGGATTTGAATGTGGAATAGAATGGACTGAAATGCAATGTGCATCATAATGGAATGCAATGTGGATTAAATGAAATGGAATGTGGAATGTAATGGAATGAAATAGAATGGACAATGGAACAGTATTGAATGTGGAATGGAGTGTAATGGAATGTGAAATGGAATGGAATGGAATGTGTAATGGAATTTGGATTTGAATGTAAAGGAATGGAAGGGAATGTGGAATAGAATGGAATCTGGAATAGAATGGAGTGGAATGTGGAATGGAATGGAATGGAATGTGGAATGGAATGGAATGGAATGTGGAATGGAACGGAAAGGAAAGTGAAATTCAATGGAAAGCAATGTGGAATGTAAATGAATGGAATGACGAATTGAATGGTATTGAATGTGGAATGGAATGTGGATAGGAATGGAATGGAAAGTGGAATAGAAGGCAATGGAATGGTATGTAGTGTGGAAAGGTACGGAATGCAATAAGTAATGGAAAGTGGAATGTAATGTAGAATGGACCACGGAATGGAATGTGGAACGGAATGGAAAGGGATGTGGAACGGAAAGTGGAATGCAATGGAATGGATTGCGGAATGGAATCGAATGGAATGCAGAACGGAAAGTAATGGAATGCGTAAAGGAATGCAATGCTATGGAAAGTGGAAAGGAATATAATGGAATGGAAAGCAATGTGCAATGGAAGGGTAAGGGATGTGGAATGGAATGTGTAATGAAATGGAATGCAATGGAATGTGGAATGGAATGGAATGTGGAATTGTTAAAATGGAATGTGGAATGCAATGGAATGGTATGGAATGTGGAATGGAGTGGAAAGTTATGGAATGTGGAATGGAATGGAATGGAATGGAATGGAGTGGAATGTGGAATGGAATGGAATGGAATGTGGAATTGAATGGAATGATATGTGGAATGGAATGGAATGGAATGTGGATTGGAATGGAATGGAATGTGGAATGGAAACCAATGGAATGAAATGAAATGGAATGTGCAAAGGAATGTTGAATGGAATGTGAAATCGAATGTAGAATGGAATGTGAAATGCAATGGAATGGAATATGGAATTGAATGGAATAGAACATGGAATGCAATGGAAAGGATAATGGAATGGAACGTGGAAAGGAAGTTGGAATGGAACGTGGAACATAATGTGGAAGGAATGGGGAATGGAATGGAATGGAATGTGGAATGGAATGGAATGGCCTGAGAAATGGAATGAGGAATGGAATGGAATGCAAAGTGGAATGGAATGTGGAATGGACTGTGGAATGCAAGGTGGAATGGAATGGAATGGAAAGTGGAATGTAATGTGGAATGGAACGTGGAATGGAATGTGGAAAGGAATGCAATGGAACGTGGAATGGAATGTGGAATGGAATGGAATGGAATGTGGAATGGAATTTGGAATGGAATGTGCAATGCAATGGAAGGGAATGTGGAATCGAATGTGGAGTGGAATGGAATGGAATGTGGAATGAAATAAAATGCAATGAGGAATGGAATGTGGACGGAAATGGAATGGAATGGAATGTGGAATGGAATCTTGAATGGAATGTGAAATGGAATGTGGAATGGGAAGGAATGGAAGGTGGAATGGAATGTAGACTGGAAAGTGGAATGCAATATAATGAAATGTGGAATGGAACGTGGAATGGAATGGAATGCAATGTGCACTGGAAAGTAGAAAGGAACGCGGAATGGTATGTGGAATGGAATGTGAAATGGAATGGAATGGAATGTGGAATTGAATGGAATGGAAAGTGGAATGGAATGTTGAATGGAATGGAGTGTAATGTGGAACGGAATGGTATGGAATGTTTAATGGATTGTTGAGGGGAATGTGGAATGGGATGGAATGGAATGCGGAATGGAAAGTGGAATGGAATGGGGAGTGGAAAGTGGAATTCAATGTAATGGAATGTGGATTGGATTGTGGAGCGGAATGTCGAATGCAATGGAATGGAATGGGGAATGGAATGTGGAATGTAATGAGGAATGGAATTTGGAATTGAATGGAATGGAATGTGGGATGGAATGGAATGGAATGGAATGTAGAATGGAATGTGGAATGGAATTTTAATTCAATGGAAAGGAATGAAGTGGAATGTGGAATGGAATGGAATGTGGAATGGAATGGAATGTGGAAATGAATGGAATATGGAATGGAATGGAACAGAATGTAGAATGGATTGTAATGGAAAGTGGAATGGAATCAAATGAAATGTGGAATGGATTGGAATGGAATGTGGAATGGAATGAAATCGAATGCGGATGAAATGGAATGCAATGTGGAATGGAATGGAATGGAATGGAATGTGGAAAGGAACGGAATGGAATGTGGATGGAATAGAAGGCAATATGGAATGGAATGGAATTGAATTGAATGTGGAATGGAATGTAATGGAGTGTGCAATGGAATGGAATGGAATGGAATGGAATGTTTAATGGAATTGAGTTGAATGTGGAATCAGATGGAATGAAATGTGGAATGGAATGTGGAATGAAATGGAATGCAACGGAACGAGGTATGGAATGGAATGTAATTTGGAATGGATTTTGGAATGGAATGGAATGGTATGTGGAATGGAAGGTAGAATGGAATGGATCATGGAATGGAATGTGGAATGGAATGTGGAATGGAATGGGATGGAATTGAATGGAACGTGGAATGCAATGGAATGGAATAGGTAATCGAATGGAATGGAATAGAATGTGGAATGGAATGGAATTGAATGTAGAATGGAGTGGAATGGAATATGGCCTGGAATGGAATTGAATATTTAATGGAATGGAATGGAATATATAATGGAATGGAATGGAAAGTGGAATGGAAAGAATGGAAAGTGGAATCGAATGTGGAATGGAATGGAATGGAAAGTGGAATGGAAACAAATGGAAAGTGGAATGGAATGTGGAATGGAATGTGAAATTGAATGTAATGGAATGTGGAATGGAATGTTCATTGGAATAGAATGGAATGGAATGGAATGGAATGGAACATGAAATGCAATGTGGAATGGAATGGAATGCAACGTGGATTGGAATTGATTGGAATGTAGAATGGAATGGAATGGAATGTGTAATGGCATGGAATGGAATGCGGAATGGAATGGAATGGAATGCGGAATAGAAAGGAATGGAATGGAATGGAAAGCGGAAGGGAATGTAACGAAATGTGGAATGCAATGGAATGGAATGGAATGTGGAATTGAAGGCAATGCAATGTGAAATGGAATGGAATTGAATGTAGAATGGAAAGGAATGGAATGTGGATTGGAATGGAATGGTATGGAACGTGGAATGGAATGGAATGGAATCGAACGGAATGTGGAATGGAATGGAATGTGGAATGGAATGTAATGCAATGTGGAATAGAACGGAATGGAACATGGAATAGAATGTGGAATGGAAAGTTAAATGGAATGTGGAATGGAATGGAATGGAATGGAATGTGGAATTGAATAGAATGGAATGGAATGTGGAATTGAATGGAATGGAATGGAATGGAATTCAGAATTTAATGGATTGGAATGGAACGTGGAATTGAAGGTAATGGAATGGGGAATGGAATATGGATTGGAATGTGGAATGGAAAGTGGAATGTAATGGAATGGAATGCTGAATGGAATGGCATGGAATGGAATGTGTAATAAAATTGAATAGAATGGAATGTAAAGTGGAATATGGAATGGAATATGTAATGGAATGGAATGGAATTTAATTTGGAATGGAATGGATTGGAATGTGGATTGGAATGGAATGGAATGTGGAATGTAATGGAATTGAATGGAAATTAAAATGGAATTTGGAATGGAGTGTGGAATGGAATGAAATGGAATGTGGAATGGAATGGAATGGAACGTGGAATGCAATGTGGAATGGAATGGAATGGAATTCAATGTGGAATGGAATGGATTGGAATGGGGAATGGAATGGAATGGAATGTGGAATGGAATGGAATGGAATGTGGAATGGAATGGAATGTGGAATGGAATAGAATGGAACGTGGATTAGAATGTGGAATGTAATTCGGAGTGGAATATGGAATGGAATGGAATGGAATGTGGAATAGTATGGAATGGAATGGAATGGAATGGAATGGAATGGAATGCGGAATGGAGTGGATTGAAATGTGGAATGAAATGGAATGGAATGTGGAATTGAGTGGAATGGAATGCGGAATGGAATGGAATGGAATGTATAATGGAAGGGAATGGAATGTGGATTGTAATCGAATGGTATCGAATGTGGAAATGAATGGAATGGGATCGAATGGAATGTGGAATGGAATGGAATGGAATGTATAATTGAATATAATGGAATGGAATGCGGAATGGAATGTGAAATGGAATGTGGAATGTCATGGAATGTAATGTGGAATGGAATGGAATGGAATGTGTAAAAAAATGGATTGGAATGTAATGTACAGTGGAATGTGGAAAGGAATGTGTAATGGAATGGAATGGAACGTACAATGGAAAGTGGAATGGAATGTTATGAAACTTGCAATGGAAAGTGGAATGGAACACGGAATGCAACGTGGAATGGAACGTGGAATGGAAAGTAAAATGGAATAGAATGGAATGTTGAGTGGAAAAGTATGTAACGTGGAATGGAAAGTGTAATGGAATGTGGAAAGAACATGGAATGGAATGGCATGTGGAATCGAACTTGAAAATGAATGGAATGGAGCGTGGAATGTATAGTGGAATAAAACGTGCAATGGAACGAGGAATAGAATGTGGAATGCAACATGGAAAGGATTGTGGAATGGAATGGAATGGATTCTGTAATGGAATGGAATGGAATGATATGGAATGTGGAATGGAATGGAATGGATTCTGTAATGGAATGGAATGGAATGATATGGAATGTGGAAAGGAATGGAATGCAGTGTGGAATGGAATCTTAAAAGGAATTTAATGGATTGTGGAATGGAATGAGATGCAATGGTATGGAATGTGGAATGGAATTGAATGGAATGTGGAATGGAATGAGGAATGGAAAGTGGAATGAAATGGAATAGAATGTGGAATGGAACGGGCAGTGGAATGGAATGGAACGTGGAATGGAAAGTGAAAAGGAACATGGAATGGAACGGGGAATGGAATGGAATGGAAAGTGGAATGGAACGTGGAATGGAATGGAATGGAACGTGGAATGAAATGTGGAGTGGATTGTGGAATGGAACGTGTAATGGAACGTGGAATGGAATGGATTCTAATGAGGAATGGAATCTGGAATGGAATGGAATGGAATGTGGAATGGAATGGATTGTGAAATGGAAAGTGGGATGGAATGTGGAATGCAAAACGAAATGGAATGGAATTAAAAGTGGAATGAAACGTGGAATGGATCGTGGAATGGAATGTGGAATGGTATGTGGAATGGAATGTGGAATGTAGTATGGAATGGAATGTGAAATTGAATGGAATGGAATATTGAATGTAACCTGGAATGGAATGGACTGGAACATGGAATGGAATGTGGAATGGAATGTGGAATAGAAAGTGGAATGGAACGTGGAATGGAATGGAATCGATTGTGGAATGGAGTGAAGAATGGAAGAGAAAGGAACGTGCAATGCAATTTGGAAAGGAATGGAATGGAATGTGGAATGCGACGTGGAATGGAGTGAAATGGAACGTGGAATGTAGTGTGGAATGGAATGGAATGGGATGTGGAATGGAATGTAGAAGGGAACGTGAAATGGAAAGTGAAATGGATTGGAATGGAATGTGGTATGGAATGTGGAATGGAATGTGGAGTGGAACAGAATTTAACCTGGAATGGAATGTGGAATGGAATGTGGAAAGGAAAGTGGAATGGAATGGCGTGTGGAATGGAACTTGGAATTGAATGGAATGGAATGTGGAATGTATCGTTGAATAGAATGTGCAATGGAATGAGGAATGGAATGTGGAATGTATCGTGGAATGTATCATGGAACAGAACGTGGAATAGAATGAGGAATGGAAAGTGGAATGTATCGTAGAATGGAATGTGGAATGGAATGGAATGGATTCTAGAATGAAATGGCATGGAATGATATGGAATTTGGAATGGAATGGAATGCAGTGTGGAATGGAATCTGGAAAGGAATGGAATGGATTGTGAAATGGAATGGAATAGAATGGTATGGAATGTGGAATGGAATTGAAAGGAATGTGGAATGGAATGTGGAATGGAAAGTGGAATGAATTGAAATAGAATGTGGAATGAAACAGGGAGTGGAATAGAACGGAAAGTGGAATGCAAAGTGGAATGGAATGTGGAATGGAACGGGGAATGGAATGGAATGGAAACTGGAAAGGAACGTGGAATAGAATGGAATGGAACGTGGAATGGGATGTGGAATGGATAGTGGAATGGAACGTGTAATGGAACGTGGAATGAAATGAATTGTAATGTGGAATGGAATCAGGAATGGAATGGAATGGAATGTGGAATGGAATGTGAAATGGAATGGATTGGACTGTGCAACAGAATTGAATGGAATGTGGAATGGAAAGTGGAATGCAATGTGGAATGGAAGGTGGAATGGAATGGGATGGAACATGGAATGGAACGTTTAATGGAATGTGGAATTGAACACGGAAAGACATGTGGAATGTAATGAAGATTTGAAAGGAACGAAATTTGGAATTGAATGGAATGCAAAGTGCAATGGAATGGAATGGTATGTGGAACAGAATGTGGAATGGAATGGAAGGGAGTATGGAATGAAATGGAATGGACTGGTATGAAATGTGGAATTGAATGGAAACGAATGTGGAATTGAACGTGCAGTGCAACGTGGAATGGAATGTGGAATGGAAGGGAATGGAATGTGGAATGAAATGTGGAATGGAATGGAAAGGATTGGAATGGAATGGAACGGAATGGTATGGAATGTGGAATGGAATGGAATGGAACATGGAATGGAACGTGGAATGGAACGTGTAATGGAACTTGGAATGGAATGCGGAATGGAACGGAAAGGAATGTGAAATGGAAGAGAATGGAATGTGGAATGGAATGGAATGGATTGGAATGGAATGTGGAATGGAATAGAATGTGGAATTGAATGGAATATTATAGAATTTGGAATGGAATGGAATGTGTAATGGGATGGAATGGAATGTGGAATGGAACTTAATGGAATGTGGAATGGAAAGGAATGGAATGCAATGGAATGCAGAATGGAATGTAATGGAATGTGGTATGGAATGTAATGGAATGGAAAGGAATGTGGAAATGAATGGAATGGGAAGTGGAAAGGAATGGAATGGAATGGGGACTGGAAAAGAATGGAAAGTGGAATGGAATGTGAAATGGAAGGTGGAATGGAACTTGGAATGGAATGAAATGAAGGGAGGAATGCAATGGAATGGAAAGGAATGGAACTTGGAATGTAGCATGGAATGGAATGAGGAATGGAACATACAATGGAATGTGGAATGGAATGTGGAATGCAAAGTGGAATGCAATGAAATGGATTGTGAAATGGAATGTGGAATGAAATGGAATGGAATGTCGTGTACAATGGAATATGGAACAGAAAGGAACGGAATGTGGAATTGAATGGTACAGAAAGTGGAATGGAATGGAGTCGAATGGAACGTGCAGTGGAATGTGGAATGAAATTTGGAATGGAATGTGGAATGGAATGTAATACAATGAGGAATGGAATGAAACGGAATGTGGAATAGAATGGAATAGAATGGAATGTGGAATAGAATGTCGAATGGAATGCAGAATGGAATGGAATGGAATGTGGAATGGAATGGAATGGAATGTGGAATGAAATGTGGAATGGAATGGAATAGAAAGTGGAATGGAATGTGGAATGGAATGTCGAATGGAATGAGAAATGGAACCGAATGGAATGAGGAATGGAATGTGGAATGGAATGTGGAATGCAAAGTGGAATGCAATGAAATGGATTGTGAAATGGAATGTGGAATGAAATGGAATGGAATGTCGTGTACAATGGAATATGGAACGGAAAGGAATGGAATGTGGAATGGAATGGTACAGAAAGTGGAATGGAATGGAGTCGAATGGAACGTGCAGTGGAATGTGGAATGAAATTTGGAATGGAATGTGGAATGGAATGTAATACAATGAGGAATGGAATGAAACGGAATGTGGAATAGAATGGAATAGAATGGAATGTGGAATGGAATGTCGAATGGAATGCAGAATGGAATGGAATGGAATGTGGAATGGAATGGAATGGAATGTGGAATGAAATGTGGAATGGAATGGAATAGAAAGTGGAATGGAATGTCGAATGGAATGAGAAATGGAACGGAATGGAATGTGGAATGGAATGTGGAATGGAATATGGAATGGAATGGAATGGAATGTTTAATGAAATATGGAATGGAATGTGCAATGGAGCGTGGAACGGAATGTGGAATGGATCACAAAATGGAATGGAATGCAACATGAAATGGAACATGGAATGGATCCTCGAATGGAATGTGGAATGATATGTGGAATGGAATCTGGAATGTAGTATGGAATGGATCATGAAATTGAATGCAATGGAATGTTGAATGCAACGTGGAATGGAATGGAGTGGAACGTGTAATGGAACGTGGAAAGGAATGAGGAATGTAATGGAAATGAATGGAATGGAATGTGCAAAGCAACTTGGAAAGGAATGGGATGGAATGTGGAATGCAACGCGGAATGTAATGGAATGGAATGTGAAATGGAAAGTGGAATGGAATGGAATGGAATGTGAAAAGGAAAGTTGAATGCAATGTGGAAAGGAACGTGGAATGGAATGGAATGGAAGGTGGAATGGAATGCGGAGTGGAATGTGGAGTGGAACAGAATGTAACGTGGAATGGAATGTGGAAAGGAAAGTGGAATGCAGTGGTATAGCAGGTGGAACGGAACTTGGAATTTAATGGAATTGAACGTGGAATGGAAAGTGGAATGGAACGTGGAATATAAAGAGGAAAGGAATGTGGAAAGTAACGTGGAATGCAATGTGGAATGGAATGTTGAACGTAATGAAATGGAATGTTGAATGGAATGCAATGTAGTGCAAGGTGGAAAGCAAAGTGGAATGGAATGGGGAATAAAATAGGAAAGAATGTGGTAAGGAATGGAATGGAATGTGGAATAGAATGGAATGCAATGTGCAATGGAATGGAACACGGAATGGAATGGAATGTAATGTGGATTGCAATGGAATGGAAAGTGGAATGGAATGGGGAAATGTGAATTGAAATGTGGTCTGGAATGCAATGCCATGTGGAATGGAATGTGGAATGGATAGTGGAATGGAATGGAATGGAATGTGGACGGGAATGTGGAATGGAATGTGGAATGGAATGTGGAAAGGTAAGGAATGGAATGTGCAATGGAACGTGGAATGGAATGTGGAAAGGAACGTGGAATGGAACGAGGAATGGAATGGAATGGAAAGCTTAATGTAATGGAATAGAATGTGGAATGGAATGTGGAATGGGAAGTGGAATGGAATGGAATGGAATTTGGAGTGGAATGGAATGGAAATTGGAATGGAAGGTTGAATTGAATGTGGAATGGAACGTGGATTGGAAAGGAATGGAATGTGGAATGGAATGGAGTGGAATGTGGAACGGAATGTGGAATGGAATGGAATGCAATGTGGAATGCAATGTGGAATGGAATGGAATGGAATCCGCAATAGAATGGAATGGAATTTAATGCAACGCGAAATGGAACGTGGAAAAGAACGTGGAATGGAATGTGAGATGCAATGGAAAACAATGAGAATAGAAGTTAATGGAATGTGGAATGGAATGTGGAATGGAATGGAATGCAATGTGGAATGCAATGTAAAATAATGTGGAGGGGAAAGTAATTGAATGTGGAATCGAATGTGTAATGGAATGGAAAACATGTGGAATGGAAGGAAATGAAAATGGAATGGAAGGTAATGGAATGTGGAATGGAATGGAATGGAATGTAGAATGGAAAGTGGAATGGAAAGTGGTATGTAATGTGGAATGGAAAGGAATGGAATGTGGAATGGAATAGAATGGAATGTGGAATGGAATGGAATGGAATGTGGAATGGAATGTGGAATAGAATGGAACGTGGAATGGAATGGAAGTAAAGTGCAATGGAAAGACGAATGGAATGGAATGGAACGTGGAATGGAATGTGGAAAGGAACGCAATGGTATCTGGAACGGAATGGAATGGAATGTGGATTGGAATGGAATGTGGAATTAAATGGAATGAATAGTGGAATGGAATGTAATGTGGTATGGAATGTGGGATGGAATTAAATGGAATGCATTGTGGAATAGAATGGAATATAATGTGCAATAGAATGTGGAATGGAATGGAATTGAATGTGGAATGGAATGTGGAATGGGATGGAATGGAATGGAATGTTTAATGGAATGGAATGCAAAGTGCAATGGAATGTGGAGTGGAATGTCATTTAATGGAATGTGGAATGGAATGGAATGGAATGTGCTATGGAAAATATAATGGAATGTGGAATGGAATGGAAAGGAATATGGAATGGAATGTGGAATGAAATGGAAAGGAATATGGAATGGAATGTGGAATGGAATGTGTAAGGCAAGGGAAGGGATTGTTGAATAGAATTTGGAGTGGAAAAGAAATTAATGTGGAATGGAATGTGGAATGGAATGGCATGGAACATGGAATGGAATGGAATGGAATGTGGAATGGAATGGAATGGAATGTGGAATGGAATGGAATGGAATGTGCAATGGAATGTGGAATGGAATGGAATGGAATCACATGGAATGGAATGTGGAATGGAATGGAATGCAAAGTGCAATAAAATCTGGAATGGAATGTAATGGAATGTGAGATGGAATGTGGAATGGAATGGTATGGAATGGAATGTGGAATGGAATGGAATGGAATATGCAATGCAATGTGGAATGGAAAGGAGTGGAATGGAATGTGGAATGGAATGGAATGGAATGTGGAATGGAACGTGGAATGGAATGTGGAATGGAATGGCACGGATTGTGGAATGGAATGTGGAATAGAACGGAAATGAATGTGGAATGGAATGTGGAATGGAATGGAATGCGATGAAATCTGGAATGGAATGGAATGGAATGTGGAATGGAATGGAATGGAATGTGGAATGGAATGGAATGGAATGTGGAATGTAATGGAATGGAATGGAATGCAATGTAATGTGGAAAGGAAAGTAATTGAATGCAATGTAGAATTGAATTGAATGCAATGTGGAATGGAATGGAATGGAATGTCGAGAGGAATGGAAAGGATAGTGGAATGGAATGTCGAGAGGAATGGAAAGGATAGTGGAATGCAATGTGGAATGGAATGGAATGGAATGTGTAATGGAATGTGGAATGGAATGTGCAATGGAACGTGAAATGGGAAGTGGAATGGAACGTGGAATGGAATGTGCAATGGAACGTGGAAAGGAATGTGGAATGGAAACTGGAATGGAAGGTGGAATGTTTAATGGAATGTGAAATTCAATGGAATGCAATGTGGAATGGAATGCGGAATGGAATGCAATGTGGAAAAGTAAGTGGAATGGAATGGAATGGAACGTTGACTGGACCGTGGAATGGAACGTGTAATGGAACGTGGAATGGAATGTGGAACGGAAAGTGAAATGGAAAGGAATGTAATGTGGGATGGATCGTGGAATTGAATGGAATGGAACATGGAATGGTACATAAAACGGAACGTGGAATGGAATGTTTAAAGGAACGTGGAATGGAGTCTGCAATGTAATGTTGAATGGAACGTGGAATGGAGTCTGCAATGTAATGTTGAATGGAATGTGGAATGGAAAGGAACGGAACGTGGAATGGAATGTGGAATGGAAAGTGAAATGGAATGGAATGGAACGTGGAATGCAATGGAATGGAATGTATTATGGAATGTGGAATGGATTGCAATGGAATGTGGAATGGAATGTGGCATGGAATATGGAGCGTAATGGAATGGGATGTGGAATGGAATGTGGAAAGGAATGGAATGGAATGTGAAAGAGAATGTGGAATGCAATGTGGAATGGAATGTGCACAGGAATGTGGAATGAAATGGAATGGAATGCATAATGGAATATGGAAAGGAATGGAATGGAATGTGGAATTGACTATGGAATGGAATGGAACAGAATGTGGAATGGAATGTGGAATGGAATGGAATGGAACGTGGCATGGAATGTTGAATGGAATGTGGAATGGAATGGAATGGAATGTGGCATGGAATGTGGGAAGGAATGTTTAATGGAAGGTAATGGAATGTGGAATAGAAAGCGGAATGGAATGGAATGTAATGTGCAATGGAAAGTGAAATGGAATTGATTGGAATATGGAATGGAATTTGGAATGGAACGTTGAATGGAATGGAATGGAATGTGGAATGGAACGTGGAATGCAAAAGAGTGGAATGTGGAATGGAACTTGAATGGAATGCGACGTGGAATTGAACGTGGAACGGAAAGTGGAATGGAATGTGGAATGGAACTTGGAATGGAATGTACAATAGAATGTGCAAAGGAATGTGGAATGGAATGCAATGGAATGTAGAATGGAACGTGGAACGGAATGGAACGGAACTTGGAACGGAACGTGGAATAGAATGTGGAATGGAACGTGTAATGGAAAGTGGAATGTAATGTGGAATTGAAAGGAATGAAATGTGCAATGGGATTTAATAGAAAGTGGAATGAAATGGAATGGAATGTGGAATGGAATGTGGAACGGAATGGAATGGAATGTCAAAAATAATTTGGAATGCAAAGGAATGCAAAGGAATCCAGAATGGATTGAATGGAATGCAATGGAATGGTATGGAAAGTTGGAATGGAACCTGGAATGGAATGTGGAATGGAAAGCGAAATTGAACGGAATGGAATGTGGAATGGATCGTGGAATGGAAACGAATGGAACATGGAATGGAACATAGAAAGGAACGTGGAATGGAATGTGGAATGGAACGTGGAATGGAGTCTGAAATGGAATGTGGAATGGAAAGTGGAATGGAATGGGAGGGAACGTGGAATGGAATGTGAAATGGAATGGAATGGAACGTGGAATGAAATCGAATGGAATGTGCTTTGGAATGTTGAATGGGATGGAATGGAATGTTTAAATGGAATGGAATGGAATGTGGAATCGAATGTGGACTGGAGTGGAATGGAAAATGGAATGGAATGTTGAATGGATTGCAATGGAATATGGAATGGAATATGGAATTGAATGTGGAATGAAACGCGGAAGGGAACGTGGAATGGAATGGAACGGAAACTGGAATGGAATGTGGAGTAGTATGGAATGGAATGTGGAATGGAATCTGGAATGGAATGGAAGGTTGAATGGAATGTGGAATGGAATCGAATGGAATGTTTAAATGGAATGGAATGGAATGTGGAATGGAATGGGCACTGTAATGGAATGCACTGTGTAATGGAATGGAATGGAATGGAATGTGGAATGGAATGTTTAATGGAAGGTGGAATGAAATGTGGAGTGGAACGTGGAATGCAACGTGGAATCGAATGGAATGGAAGGTGTCATGGAGCGTGGAATGGAGTGGAATGCAACGTAGCATGGAATGTGGAATGGAATGTGGAATGGAATGAAATGCAATGTTGAAGGGAATGGATTAGAATGTGGAATGGAATTGTGGAATGCAATGGAAGCTGGAATGGAATGGAATGGAATGTGGAATGGAATGTGGAATATAACGAGAAATGGAAGGGAATGAAAAGTGGAATGGGACGTGGAATGTAATGTAATGAAAAGTGTAATGGAGTCTGGAATGGAATGTGGAATTCAACGTGGAATGGAATGTAAAATGGAACGGAATGGAATGCGGAATGGAATGTGGAATGGAATGGAATGGAATGGAATGGAAAGTGGAATGGAATGTGGAATGGAATGTGGAAAGCAAACTTGAATGGAATGGAATGGAATGTGGAATGGAATGAAATGGAATGTGGAATGGGACGTGGAATGGAATGTAAAATGGACAGAATGCAATGTGAAATGTAATGTGGAATGGAAAGTGCAAAGGAAAGTGGTATGGAATGGAATGGATTGTGGAATGGAACGTGGAGTTGAGTGGAATGGATAATGGAATGGAAAGTGGAAAGGAATCAGAAATGGAATGTAGAATGGAATGTGGGAAGGAAATGAATGGAATGTGGAATGGAATGTGTAATGGTACACTTAATGTAATGGAATGGAACGTGTAATGGAACGTGGAAAGGAATGCAATGGAACGTCAAAGGAAGGTGGAACGGAACGTGGAATGGAATGTAGAATGAAATGGGCAATGGAATGTGGAATGTAACGTGCAATGTAATGGAATGGAAAGTGGAAAGGAACCTGGAATGGAATGGAATGGATAGCGGAATGGAATCTGGAATGGGAGGTGGAATGAAATGTTGAGTAGAATGTGGAATGGAATGGAATGGAATGTGGAAAGGAATGGAATGGAATGAGGAATGGGATGTGGACAGGAATGGAATGCAATGTGGAATGGACTGTGGAATGGAATGGAAGGTGGAATGGAATATTGAATGGAATGTGCAATGGTACATGGAATGGAATAGAATGGAACGGAATGCAGTGTGGAATGGAATCTGGAATTGAATGAGTAACGAAAAGTGAAATGGAATGTGGAACGTAATGGAATTGAATGTGAAATGGAATGGAATGGAATATGGAATATGATGGAATGCAATGGAAGGTGGATTGGAAAGTGGAAGGGAATGTGTAATGGAATGGAATGGAATGTGCAATGGAATGGATCGTGAAATGAAATGGAATGGAATGTGGATTGGAATGGAATGGAATGTGGAATGGAACCTGGAATGGAACGTGGAATGGAATGTCGAATGGAACATGGAATGGAACGGATTGGAATGTGGAAGGGAAAGTGGAATGGAATGTGGAACGTAACATGAAATGTAATGGAATGGAAAGTTGAATGGAAGGTGAAATGGAATGGAATGGAACGTGGAAAGAATCTGTAATGGAATGTTGAATGGAAACTGGAATGGAACGTGGAATGGAACGGAATGGAATGTGGAAAGGAATGTGGAAAGGAATTGAATGGAATGTGGAATGGCAAGTGGAATGGAATGGAATGCTTTGTGGAATGCAATGTCGAATGGAATGTGGGAAGGAACGGAATGGAATGTGGAATGGAATATGGAGTGGAATGTGGAATGGAAAGTGGAATGGATTGGAAAGGAATGTCGAATGGAACGTTGAATGCAATGGAATGCAATGTGGAATGGAACTTGTTATGGAACGTGGAATGGAACATGGAATGGAATGTGGAATGGAGCGTGGAATGGAAAGTGGAATGGAATGTGGAATGGATCATGGAACGGAATGGAATGGAAGGTGGAATGGAATGGAATGGAATGGAATGGAATGGAATGGAATGGAATGGAATGTGGAATATAATGGAATGGTATGTGGAATGGAATATGGAATGGAATGTGGAATTGAATATAAGGGAATGTGGAATGGAATGGAATGGAATATGGAATGGAAAGGAATGGAATGGGATGGAATGGAATGGAAGGTGAAAACTAATGTGGAATGGAATGTGAAAATGAATGTGGAATGGAATGTAGAATGGGATGAAATGGAAAGTGGAATGCAATGGAAAGGAACATAGAATGGAATGGAATAGAACGTGGAGTGGAACGTGGAATGGAACATAGAATGGAATGTGGAAACTAATGTGGAATGGAATGTGGAATGGAATGCAATGGAATGTGGAATGGAATGGAATGCAACGTGGAATGGAATGTGGAAGAGAATGTGGAATGGAATGGATGGGAATGTAGAATGGAATATGGAATGGAACGTGGAATGTAACGTGGAATGCAATGTAATGGAACGGAATGTATTGTGGAATGGAATGTGGAATGGAATATGGAATAGAATAAAAGGGAACGTGTAATGGAATGGAATGGAAAGTGGAAAGGTATGGAATGGAATTCGGGATGGAATGTGAAACAGAATGGAATGTAATGTGGAATTGACTGTAGAATGTAATGTGAAAGGGAATGTGGAATGCAATGTGGAATGGAATGTGGACTTTCATGTGGAATGAAATGGAATGGAATGTGTAATGGAACATGGAATGGAATGAAATGTAAGGTGGAATTGACTGTGGAATGCAATGGAACACAATGTGGAATGGAATGTGGATTTGAATGGAATGGAATTTGGAATGGAATGTGAAATGGAATGTGGAATGGATTGGAATTGAATGTGGAAAAGAACTTGGAATGGAATGTGGAATGGAATGTGGAATGGAATGGAAAGGAATGGAATTGAATGTGGAATAGAATGGAATAGAATGGAATTCAATGTGAAATGTAATGGAATGCAATGTGGAATAAATAAAGTGGAATTTGGAATGGAATGAAATGTGGAATGGCATAGAATGAGGAATGTAATCAAATGGAATGGAATGTGAAACGGAATGGAATGGAATGTGAAATGGAATGGAATGCCATGTGTAATGGAATGGAATGTAAACGAATGTGGACTGGAACGTGGAATGGAACGTGGACTGCAAATTGGAGTGGATTGGTATTTAATGTGGAAGGCAACGTGCAACGGAAAGGAATTTGGCATGTGAAATAGAACCTGGAATGGAACAAGGAATGGAACGGGGAATGGAACGTGGAATGGAATGGATTGGAATGTTTAATGGAATGAGGAATGGAATGGAATGGAATGTGGAATGGAATGTGGTCTGGAATGGAATGCAATGTGGAATGGAAAGTGGAATGGAATGGAATTGAATGTGGAAAGGAATGTGGAAAGCAATTTGGAATGGAATGTAATGGAATATGGAACGGAATGCAGAATGGAATGTGGAATGGAATGTGGAATGGAACGGAATGGAATGTGGAATGGAATGTTGAATGGAATGGAATGCAATGTGGAATGGAACGTGGAATGCAACGGATTGGAAAGTGGAATGGAATTTGGAATGTAATGGAATGGGACGTGTAATGGAATGTGGAATGGAAAGAGGAATCGAACCTTTAATGGAATGGTATGGATCGTGGAACGGACTGTGGAATGGAACAGGGAATTTTATGTGGAATATAATGTGGATTAGAAAGTAATGGAATGTGAAATGAAAGGAATGGAATGTGGAGTGGAATGGAATGGTGTGTGGAATAGAATGTCGAATGGAATGGAATGGCATCCAGAATCAAATGGAATGGAATGGTGTGGAATTTGTAATGGAATGGAATGGTGTGGAATGTGTAATGGAATGGAATGGAATGGAACGTGGAATGGAACGTGGAATGGAACATGGAATGAAATGTGGAATGCAATGAAATGGAATGTAGAATGGAAGGGAATGGAATGTGGAATGGAATGTGGAATGGAATGGAATGGATTGGAACGGAATGGAATGTGGTATGGGATGGAATGGAATGTGGAATGGAACTTAATGGAATGTGGAATGGAATGGAATGCAGACTGGAATGGAATGGAACGCGGAATGGAATGTAATCGAATTCAAAGAATGTGGAATTGAATGGAATGGGAAGTGGAATGGTATGGAAAAGAATGGGGAACAGAATGGGTAATGGAAAGGAATGGAAGGTGGAATGGAATGTGAAATGGAATCTAGAATGGAACATGGAATGGAATGAAATGGATCGCGGAATGCAATGGAATGGAAAGTGTAATGGAGTGGTATGGAATGTAGAATGGAACGTGGAATGGAATGGAATGGAACCTGGAATGATAAATGGAATGAAATGTGTAAAGGAATGTGGAATGCATCGTACAATAGAATGTGGAATTTAATTTGGAATGGAATGTGAAATGGAATGTGGAAAGCAATGGAATGGAATGTGGAATGGAATGTGGAATGGAATGTGAAATGCAATGGAATGCAATGTAGAATGAAATGTGGAATGGAATAGAATGGAATTTGGAATGGAATGTAATTATTGGAATGTGGATTGGAATGGAATTGAATGTGGAATGGAATGAGGAATGGAATAAAATGGAATGTGGAGTGGAACGGAATGGAATGGAAAGTGGAATGGAATGGAATGTGGATACGAATGGAATGGAATGTGAAAGGGAATGGAGTGGAATATGGAATGGAAAGGAATGGAAAGGAATGGATTGTGGAGTTGAATGGAAGGGATTGTGGAACGGAATGCTGAATGGAATGTGGAATCTTATGTGGAATGGAATGTAATAGAATGTGGAATGGAATGTGGAATAGAATGTGTAATGGAAAGGAATGGAATGTGGAATCAAGTGGAATGGAATGTTGAATGGAATTTGGAATGTAATGCAATGGATTGTGGAAAGTATTTTGGAATGGAATGTGGAATGGAATTGATTAGAATGTGGAATGTATTGTGAAATGGAATGGAATGGAATGTTTAATGGAATGTGGAATGGAAAGGAATGTGGAAAGGAATGGAATGTAGAATGGAATAGAATGGAATGTGGAATGGAAAGGAATGGAATGTGGAATGGAATGGAATGGAATGCAATGGAATGCGAAATGGAAAGCGAAATGGAATGTGGAATGGAATGTGGAATGGAATTTGGAATAGAATGAAATGTAACGTGGAATGGAATGGAATGGAAAGTGAAATGATATGGAATGGAACGTGGAATGGAAGGTGGAAGAGAACGTGGAAAGGAATGTGGAATGAAATAGGGAATGGAATTCAATGGAATGTGGAATAGAATGTGAAATGGAATGGAATGGAATTTGGAATGTAATGGAATGGAATGTTTAATGGAATGTGGAATGGAACGGAATGTGGAGTGGAATGGAATGGAATGTGGAATGGAATGTGATGGAATGTGGAATGGATTGTGGAATGGATAGGAATGGAATGGAATGGAAAGCGGAATGGAATGGAATGTGGAATGGAATGGAATGGAATGTGGAATGGAACGGAATGGAAGTTAGAATGGAACTTGGAATCGATTGGAATGGAATGTGGAATGGAATGGAATGCAATGGAATGGAATGGGGAATGGAAAGGAATGATATGTGGAATGCAATTGAATGGAATGGAACGTGGAATGGAATAGAATGGAATGTGGAATAAAATGGAATGGAATGTGGAATGGAATGAGGAATCCAATGGAATGGAATGTGGAATGGAAAGTGGAATGCAATGGAATGGACTGTGGAATGGAATATGGAATGGAATGTTGAAGGGAATGGAATGGAATGTGGAGTGGAATGTGGAATGCAATGTGGAATGGAAGGGAGTGTAATGCAGAATGGAATGTGGAATGGAAAGTGTAAAGTAATGGAATGGAATGTGGAATGGACTGTGTAATGGAATGGAATGGAACGTGGAATGGAACGTGGAATGGTACGTGGAATGAAACGTGGAATGGAACGTGGAATGGAATGGAATGGAATGGAATAGAATGTGGAATGGAAGGTAAAGGAATGTGGAATAGAATGTGGAATGAAATGGAATACATTGAAATATGGACAGGAAAGGAATGGAATGTGGAATTCAAAAAATGGAAAGTGGAAAGGAATAGAATAGTATGGAATAGAAAGTCATGGAATGTGGAATGGAATGGAAAGGAATGGAATGGAATGGGATGGAATGTGGAAGGGAATGGAATGGAATGTATAATGGAATGGAATGGAATGTGGATTGGAATGGAATAGAAAGTGGAATGGAATGTAATGGAATAGAACAGAATGTGCAATGGAATGTGGAATGGAATGTGAAATGGAATGTGGAATGGAATGTGAAAAGGAATGAATGGAACATGGAGTGGAATGTGGAATGCAAAGTGGAATGGAAGGGAGTGTAATGCAGAATGGAATGTGGAATGGAAAGTGTAAAGTAATGGAATGGAATGTGGAATGGAATGTGTAATGGAATGGAATGGAATGTGGAATGGAACGTGGAAAGGTACGTGGAATGAAACGTGGAATGGAACGTGGAATGGAAAGGAATGGAATGGAATAGAGTAGAATGTGGAATGGAAGGAAAAGGAATGTGGAATAGAATGTGGAATGAAATGGAATACATTGAAATATGGACTGGAAAGGAATGGAATGTGGAATTCAAAAAATGGAAAGTGGAAAGGAATGGAATAGTATCGAATAGAAAGCCATGGAATGTGGAATGGAATGGAAAGGAATGGAATGGAATGGGATGGAATGTGGAAGGGAATGGAATGGAATGTATAATGGAATGGAATGGAATGTGGATTGGAATGGAATAGAAAGTGGAATGGAATGTAATGTAATGGAACAGAATGTGCAATGGAATGTGGAATGGAATGTGAAATGGAATGTGGAATGGAATGTGAAAAGGAATGAATGGAACATGGAATGGAATGGAATGGAACATGGAATGCAATGGAATGGAACGTGGAATGGAATGTGGAATGGAACTTGAAATAGAACTTGGAATATAATGTGGAAGCAATGGGGAATGGAATGGAATGGAATGTGGAATGTAATGGAACGTAATACGGAATGGAATATGGAATGGATTGCTGTGGAATGTGCAGTATAATGTGGAATGGAATGGAATGGAATGCAATGCCATGTGGATTGGAATGTAATCGAAAGTGCAATGTAATGGAATGGAATGTGGAATGGAATTGAATGGAATGTGGAATGGAATGGAATGGAATGTGGAATGGAGTGGAATGGAATGTGGAATGGAATGTGGAAAGGAATGGAATGGAATGTGGATAGCAATGTGGAATGGAATGTGGAATGGAATAGAATGGAATGTGAATTCGAATGTGGAATGAAGGTGGAATGGAATGTGGAATGGAATGGAATGGAATGAAGAATGGAATATGGAATGGAATGGAACAGAATGTGGAATGAAATGAATAATGGAACGGAATGGAATGTGGAATGGAATTGAATGCAATATGAAATAGAATGTGGAATGGAAGGTGCAATAGAATGTTGAATGTAATGGAATGGAATGTGAAATGGAATATGGAATGTAATGGTATGGAATGTGGAATTTAAATGGAATGGAATGTGCAATGGAACGTGCAATGGAACGTGCAATTTAACGTGGAATGGAAAGTGGAACAGAATGTGGAATGGAATGGAATGGAATGCGGAATAGAAGGGAATGTGATGTGGAATGGAATGTGGAATGTAATGGAATTGAATGTTTAATGGAATGCAATGCAATTTGGAATGGAACGGAAACGAATATGGAATGGAATGGAATGCAATATAATGTGGAATGGAATGGTATTGAATGGAAAGAAATGTGGAATTGAATAGAATGGAGTATGGAATGGATTGGAATAGTACGTGGAATGGGACGTGGAATGGAACATGCAAAGAAAAGTGAAATGGAAAGGACAATAGAAAGTGGAATGGAAAGTGGAATGGAAAGTGGAATGGAATGTGGAATGGAAAGAAATGGGAAGTGGAAATGGACGTGGAATAGAAAGTGAAATGGAACGTGGATTAGAACCTGCAATGGAACATGGAATGGAACGTGGAATGGAATCTGGATTGGAATGGAATGGAATGTGGAATGGAAATTGGAATCGAACGTGGTATGGCATGTGGAATGGAACATCGAATGGAATGTGGAATGGAACGTAGAAAGGAATGTGGAATGGAACTTGGAATGGAATGTGGATGGAATGGAATTAAAAGTTTAATGCAATGAAATTGAATGGAATATGCAATGAAATGTGGAACGGAACAGATCGTGTTGTTGAATGGAATGGAATTTGGAATGTTATAGAATGGAATGTGGAATGGAATGTGGAATGGAACGGAATGGAATGTGGAATGGAAGGTGGAATTGAATGGAGTGTAATGAGGAATGGAATGGAAGGGAATATGGAATGGAATGGAATGGAATGTGGAAAGAAATGGAATTGAATGTGGAATGGAATGGAATGGAATGTGGAATTCAATGGAAAGGATCATGGAATGGAACATGGAATGCAACGTGGAATGGAATGGAAAGGAAAGTGGAATGGAAGATGGAATGGAACGCGGAATGGAATGGAAGGTGGAAATGAATGGAATGGAAAGTGGAATTGAATAGAATGGAATGTGGAATGGAATGGAATGTGGAATGGAATGTAATGGAACGTGGAACAGAACGTGGAATGAAATGTGGAAAGAAATATGGAATGTAAAGGAACGCAATGAGGAATGGAAAGGAATGGAATGTAACGTGGAATGGAAAGGAATGGAATATGGATTGAAATGGAATGGAATGTCGATTGCAATGGAATGTAATGGTATGGAATATGAAATGGAATGTGACATGGAATTTGTATTGGAATGTGAAACGGAATGTGGAATGCAATGTAGAATGGAATGAAATGCAACGTGGAATGGAATGGAATGGAACATGGAATGGAATGGAAGGCAACATGAAATGGAACGTAGAATGGAACGTGAAATGAATTGGGGATTGCAATGTGCAATGGAACGTGGAATGGAATGGAATGGAATGGAAACTGGTGGGGAATATGGAATGGAATGGAATGGAAAGTGGAATGGAATGTGGAATGGAATGGAATGGAATCGAATGTCAAATGGAATGAGGAAAGGAATGTGAAATGGAATGTGGAAAGGAATGTGAAATGCAATATGGAACGGAATGCGGAATGGAATGAAATCGAAAGTGGAATGGCATGGAATGGAATAGAATTTAAAGTGGAATGGAATGTGAAATGGAAAGTGCAATGGAATGTGGAATGGAATGGAAAAGAATGTGGAATTGAATGTGGAAACGAACGGAATGGAATCTGGAATAGAATATGGAATGGAATGGAATGGGAAATGGAATGGAATGGAATGGTAGGGAAGGTGGAATGGAATGGAATGCCATTTGGAAACAAACGGAATGGAACGTGGAATGGAACGTGGAATGCAATGTGGAATGTAAAGAAATGGAATGTCGAATGGAATGCGGAATTGACAGCAATGGGATGGAATGGAATGGAATGTGGAATGGAATGGAATGGAATGTGGAAGTGAATGTGAAATGGAGTGGAATGGAATCTGGAGAAGAATATGGAATGGAATGGAATGTGGAATGGAATTAAATGGAAAGTGGAATTGAATGTGGAATGGAATGGAATGGAATCTTGAAAAGAATATGGAATGGAATGGAATGGAATGTGGAATGGAATGGAATGGAATGTGGAACTTAATGTGGAATTCAATGGATTGGAATGTGGAATGCAGTGTGGAATGGAAAGTGAAATGGAATGGAATGGAATGGAATGCGGAATGGAATGTGGAATGGAATGGAATGGAATGTGGAATGGAATGTGGAATGGAATGTGGAAAGGAATCTGGAAGTAAATGTGGAATGGAATGTGGAATGGAATGTGGAAAGGAATCTGGAAGTAAATGTGGAATGGAATGGAATGTGGAAAAGAATGTGGAATGTAATGGATTAGAATGTGGAATGGAATGTGGAATGGAACGCAATTGATTGTGGACTGGAATGTGAAATGGGGTGTGGAACGAAACATGGAATGGATCTTGGAATTGAATGGAATGGAACTTGCAATAGAATGTGAAATGGAAGGGAAGGGAACGTGGAAAGGAATGTACAATGGAAAGTGGAATGGAAAGTGAAATGAAATATGGAAAGTAACGGAATGGAATTTGGAATGGTATGTGGAATGGAGTGTGGAAAGGAGTGTGGAATGGGAAGGAATGGAATGTGGAATGGAATGTGGAATTTAATGGAATGTGGAATGGAAAGTGGAGAGGAACGTAGAATGGATTGTGGAATGGAATGTGGAATGGAACGGAAAGGAATGTGGAATGGAATGTGGAATGGAGTGTGGAATGGAACTTGGAATGCAATGCAATGGATTGTGGAATGCAACGTGGAATGGCATGGAAAGGAAAGTGCAATTGAACGTAGAGTGGAATGAATGGAATGTGGAATGGAAAGTGGAATGGAATGGAATTGAATTGAACGGAATGGAATGGAATGTGCAATGGAAAGGAATGGAATGTGGAATGGAATGCGGACTGGAATGTGAAACAAAATGTGGAATGGAATGGAATGGAATGTGGAATAGAATGTGGAATTCAATGGACTGAAAAGTAGAATGCAGTGTGGAACAGAATGTGAAATGGAATGGAATGGAATGGAATGGAATGGAATGGAATGGAATGGAATGCGGAATGGAATGTGGAATGGAATGTGGAATGCCATGTGGAATGGAATGTGGAACTAAATGTGGAATGGAATGGAACGGAATGTGGAAATGAATGTCGAATGTAATGGATTGGAAGGTGGAAAGGAATTTGGAATGGAACGTGGAATGGAACGCCATTGAATGTGTAATGGAATGTGGATTGGAATGTGGAATGAAACGTGGAATGTATCGCGGAACTGAATGGAATGGAACTTGCAATAGAATGTGGAATGGAATGGAAGGGTATGTGGAATGGATTGTGGAAAGGAAAGTGGAATGTAAAGTGAAATGCAATGTGGAAAGGATTGGAATGGAATGTGGAATGCAATGTGGATTGGAGTGTGGAATGGGATGCAATGGAATGTATAAGGGAATGTGCAAAGGAATGTGAAAAGGAATGGAATGGAATGTGGAAGGGAATGTGGAATGGAATGGAATGAAATGTAGAATGGAGTGCCGTGGAATACGGAATGGAAACTGGAACAGAAATTATTGGAAAGTGGAATGGAACTTGGAATGGAACGGAATGGAATGGAATGTGGAATGGAATGGAATGAAATGTGGAATGGAAAGTGGAATGGAATGTGGGATGGAATGGAATGAAATGTGGAATGGAATGTTGAATGGAATGGAATGCAAAGCAGAATGGAAAGGAATGGGCTGCGGAATGGAATGTGGAATGGAATGTGGAATATAATGGAATGGAACATGGAATAGAATGTGGACTGGCATGTGAATTGGAATGCAATGGAATGTAGAATGGAATGTGGAATGAAATGCAATGGAATGAGAATGGAATGTGGAATGGAATGCGGAATGGAATGGAATGGATTGTGGAATGGTATTTGGAATGGAATGTGGAATGGAATGGAATGGAAAGTCGAATGGAAAGTGGAGAGTAATGAAATGAAATGTGGAAAGGAATGAAATGGAATGAGGAATGGAATGTGGAATGGAAAGGAATGGAATGTGGAACGGAATGTTGAATGGAATGTGGAATGGAATGTGGAATGGAATGTGAAATGGAACGTGGAATGGAATGTAGAATTGAATGGAATGGAATGTAATGGAATTGAATGAATGGAAAGTGAAATGGAATGGGGAGTAGATTGTGAAATGGAATGTGGAATGCAATGTGAATCGGAATGAAAAGGAACGTGGAATGGAATGGAATGGAACATGGAATGCAATGGAATGGGAAGTGGAATGGAACGTGGAATGGAACTTGGAATTGAACGTGGAATGGAATGTGGAGGGAATGTGGAGTGGAATGGAATGGAATGTGGAATGGAATGGAATGGACTGTGGAATGGATTGAGAAATGGTATGGAATGGAATGCGGAATGACATGTGGAATGGAAAGGAGAATGCAATGTGGAATAGAACCATATGGAATGCGGAATGGAACGTGGAGTGGAATGGAATGGCATATGGAAGGGAATGAGGCATGGAATGGAATGGAATGTAGAATGGAATTTGGAAAGGAAAGTGGAATGGAATGGAATGGAATGTGGAATGGAATGTGGAGCGAAATGGAATGGAATATGGAATGGAAAGTCGAATAGAATTTGGAATGAAAAGTCGAATGGAACGGAATGAAATGTGGAATGGAAAGTTGAATGTAAAGTGGAATGGAATGGAATAGAATGTGGAATGGAACGTGGATTGGAATGGAATGGATCATGCAATAAATAGTGGAATGGAACGTGGAATGGAATGTAATGGATCGTGCAATAAATAGTGGAATGGAATGTGGAATGGAACACGGGATGGAACGTGGAAGGCAACGTCCAATGGAACGTGGAATGGAACGTGGAATGGAATGGAATGGAAACTGGAATGGAATGTGGAATGGAACGTGGAATGTAATGGAATGAAATGTGCAATGGGAGGGAATGGAATGTAGTACGGAATGTGGAATGGAAAGTGGAATGCAATGGAATGGAATGTGGAATGGGATGTGGAATGGAATGGAATGGAATGTGGAGGGGAATGTTAAATGGAATGTGGAATATAATGTGGAATGGAATGGAATGGAAAGTGGAATGGAATGGGGAATGGAACGTGGAATGTAATGGAATGGAATGTGCAATGGGAAGGAATGGAATGTAGTACGGCATGTGGAATGGAATGTGGAATGCAATGGAATGGAATGTGGAATGGGATGTGGAATGGAATGGAATGGAATGTAGAGAGGAATGTTAAATGGAATTTGGAATATAATGTGGAATGGAATGTGGAATTGAAAGCGGAATGGAATGTGGAATGGAATGGAATGTAAAATGCAATGCAATGGAATAAAGAATGGAATGTAATGGATTGTGGAATGAAATGGAATGTAATGTGGAATCGAATGGATTGGAATGAGGGATGGAATGTGTAATGGAATGTGGAATGGAGTGGAATGGAATTGATGAGAATGTGGAATGGAATGTGGAATGCACTTGAGTGGAATGTGGAATGGAAGGGAATGGAATGTGGAATGGAATGGAAAGGGATGTGGAATGGATTGGAAAGGTATGTGGAATGGAATGTGGAATGGAATCTGGAAAGGAACGGCAATGTAATGGAAGGGAATGTGTAATGGAACGTGGAATGGAATGGAAAGGAATGTGGAATGTAATATGGATTGGAAGGCAATGGAATGTGGAATGGAATGTTGAATGGAAATGAATGGAATGTGGAATGGAATGGAATGGAATGTGGAATGGAATAGAATGGAATGTAACTGAATATGGAATGGAATGTAATGGAATGAGGAATAGAATGCGGAATGCAATGGAATGGAATGCCAAATCTAAAGGAATGGAATGGAAAGTGGAAAGGAATGGACAGGAATTTGGAATTGAAAGTGGAGTCTAATGGATTGGAATCTGGAATAGAATGCGGACAAGAATGGAATACGGAATGGAATGGTATGGAATGTGGAAAGGAATGGAATGCAATTTGGAATGGAATGGAACACGGAATGGAACGTGGAATGGAAGGCGGAATGTGGAATTTAAAGGGGAATGGACAGGAATTTAATGGAATTGAATGTGTAATGTAATGTGGAATGGAATGGAATTGAATGCAATGTGGAATATAATGGAATGGGATGGAATGTGGAATGGAATGGAATGGAATGTGGAATGGAATGTAGAAAGGATTGTGGAACGGAATGAGGAATGGATGTGGAATGGAATGTGGAAAGAAGTGTGGCATGAGATGGAATGGAATGCGGAATAGATGTTGGAGTGGAACTTGTAATGGAATGGAATAGATGGTGGAATGTAATGTGGAATGGAATGGAATGGAATGTGGAATGGATCACGGAATGGAAAGTGGAATGAAAAGTGCAATAGAATGGAATGGAATGTGGAATGGAATGTGGAATGGAATGGAATGTAGAATGGAATGTGGAAAGGAATGTGTTATGGAATGTTGAATAGAACAGAATGGAATGAGGAATGGAATGTGGAATGGAATGCGGAGTGGAATGTTGAATGGAATGTTGAATGAAATGTGTCAAGGAATGGAATGGAATGTGGACTGGAATGTCTAATGGAAATTAATGGAATGTTGAATGGAATGGAATGGAATGTGGAATGGAATGGTATGGAATGTGGAACTGAATGTGGAAAGGAATGGAATGGAATGAGGAATAGAATGTGAAATGCAATGGAATGGAATGCGGAATGGAAAGGAATGGAATGGAATGTGGAAAGGAATGGAATGGAATTTAGAATTGAATGTGGAGTGGAATGTAATGGAATCTGGATTTGAATGTGGAATGGAATGGAATGGAATAGGGAATGGAATGGTATGGAATGTGGAAAGGAATGAAATGAAATGTGGAATGGAATGGAATCTGGAATGGAATGGAATGTGGAATGGAATCGAATGGAGTGGAATTAAATGCGGAATGGAATGTGGAATGGAATGTGGAATGGAATGTGGAATGAAGTGTGGCATGGAATGGAATTGAATGAGGAATGGATGTTAGAATGGTAAGTGGAAAGGAATGGAATGGAAAGTCGAATGGGAAGTGGAATGGAACGTGGAATGGAAGTTGGAATGAAACGTGGAATGGGATGTAATAGAAGATGGAATGGAATGTGGAATGCAATGGAAGTGAACGTGGAAAGGAATGTAATCGAATATGGAATGGAATGTGGAATGGAATGGAATGGAATGTGGAATGGAATGGAATTGTATGTAAAATTGACCAGAATGGAATGTGGAATGAAATTTGGAATGGAATGGAATGGAATGTGCAAAGGAGTGTGGAATGAAATGTGGAATGGAATCTGGAATGGAATGGAATCTAATGGAATGTAATGTGGAATGGAATGTGGAACGGAATGTGGAATGGAACGGAATGGAATGTGGAATGGAGTTTGCAATTGAATGTGTAGTGGAATGGAATGGAATTTGGAATGGAATGTTGAATGGAATGTGGAATGGAATGGAATGGAAAGTGGAATGAAATGTGGACTCAAATGTGGAATGTAATGGCATGGAATGTGGTATGGAATGGAATGGAATGTGGAATAGAATGTGGTATGGAATGGAATGGAATGTGGAATTTTATGTATAAAGGAATGGAATGGAATGTGGAATGGAATGTGGAATGGAATTTATTGGAATGTGGAATGGAATGTTGAAAGGAATGTAGAATGGAATGCTGTAGAATGTGGAATGGAACGTGGAATAGAATGCAATGGATCATGGAATGGAACGTTTAATGGAAAGTGGAATGGAACTTGGAATGGAATGTGCAATGGAATGTGGAATGGAACGTGGAATGGAATGTGGAATGGAACGTGGAATGGAATGGAATGGAATGAAAAGTGGAATGGAATGTGGAATGGAACACGGAATGGAATTTGCAATGGAATGTGGAGTGGAAAGAAGAATGGAAGGGAATGGAATGTAGAATTGAACATGGAATTGAATGGAATGGAACGTGTAATGGAACATTAAATGGAATGTAGAATGTAACATGGAATGGAATGTGGAGTGGAAAGAGGAATGCAACGCGGAATTGAATAGAATGGAACGAGGAATGGAATGGAATGGAACTTGGAATGGATTATGGAATGAAATGTGGAATGGAATGTAATGGAATGAGGAATGGAATGGGGAATGGAATGGGGAATGGAATGTGGAATTGAATGGAATGTAATGGGGAAAGAAATGTGCAATTGAAAGGAATGGAATGTGGAATGGAATGTTGAATGCAAAGTGGAATGGAAAGGAATGGAATGTGGAAGGGAATGTGGAATGGAATGGAATGTGGAAGGGAATGTGGAATGGAATGGAATGTGGAAGGGAATGTGGAATGGAATGGAATGTTGAATGGAATGGAATGGAATGAGGAAGGGAATGTTGAATGGAATGGAATGTGGAATGGAATGGAATGGAAAGTAGAAGAGAATGGAATGGAATGAGGAATGGAAAGTGAAATGGAATGGAACGTGGAATGGGATTGTGTGGAATGGAATGGAATGGAATTTGATGGAATGCAATGGAATGGAATGCGGAATGGAATGGGTTTGAATGGAACGTCGAATGGAATGGAACGTGGAAAGGAATGGAATGGAACGTGGAATGGAATGGATTGGAACGTGGAATGGAATGGAATGGAATGTGGAATGGAACGTGGAAAGGAATGGAATGGAAAGCAATGAAATGTGGAATGGAATGTGGAATGGAATGGAATAGAATGGAATGGAATGTGGAATGGAATGGAATGTAATACGGACTGGAATGGCATGCAATGGAATGGAATATGTAATGGAATGGAATTGAATGTGGAATAGAATGGAATGGAATGCAATGTGGATTGTAATGGAATGCAATCTGGATTAAATGAAATAGAATGTGGAATGGAATGGAATGGAATGAGCAATAGAATAGAATTGAAAGTGGAAAGGAATGGAATGGAATGTGGAATGGAATGGAGTGGAATGTGGAATGGAATTTGGATTTGAATGAAAAGGAATGGAAGGGAATGTGGAATAGAATGGAATGCGAAATGGAATGGAATGGAATTTGGAATGGAATGGAATGGAATGTGGAATTGAATGGAATGGAATGTGGAATGGAATATAATTGAATGTAGAATAGAATTGAATGGAATATGGAATGGAATGTGGATTGAAATGGAATGGAATGTGGGACAGAACGCAATGCAATGGTATGTAGTGTGGAAAGGAATGCAATGGAATATGTAATGGAATGTGGAAGGGAACGTAAAAAGGAACGTTGAATGGAATGTGGAGTGGAACATGGAATGGAATGTGGAATGAAATCGAAAGAGATGTGGAATGGAATGTGGAATGCAATGCAATGGAATGCGGAATGGAATGGAATGAAATGCATAACGGAAGGCAATGGAATGTGGAATGGAATAAAATGCTATGGAATGTGTAAAGGAACGGAAAGGAATGCAACGGTATGTGGAATGTAAGGGAAAGGAATGTGGAATGGAATGAATGCAATGGAATGGAATGAATGCAATGGAATGTGGAATGGAATGGAATGGAATGGTGAATTGAAAAAATGGAATCTGGAATGGAATGGAATAGTATCGAATGTGGAATGGAATGAAAAGGTGTGGAATGGAATGAAAAGGTATGGAATGTGGAATGGAATGGAATGGTATGGAATGTGGAATGGAAGGAAAAGTTATGGAATGTGGAATGGAATGTAACGGAATGGAATGGGATGGAATGTGCAAGGGAATGGAATGGAATGTGGAATGGAATGCAATGGAATTTGGAATGGAATGGAATGGAATGTGGAATGGAATTGAATGGAATGTGGATTGGAATGGAATGTAATCTGGAATTGAATGGAATGGAATGCGTAATGGAATGTGGAATGGAATGTGAAATGAAATGTGGAATGGAATGTGAAACGGAATGGAATACAATATGGAATTTAATGGAATGGATCATGGAATGCAATGGAATGGAAGGTGGAATGGAATTTGGAATGGAACGTGGAATGTAATGTGCTAGGAATGCGGAATAAAATGGAATGGAATGTGTAATTGAATGTTTAATGGAATGGAATGTGTAATTTAATGTTTAATGAAACGGAATGCACTGTGGAATGGAATGTGGAATGGAATGGAATGGAATGTGAAATGGAATGTGGAATTGACTGTGGAATGGAAGGTGGAATAGATCGGAACGGAATGTGGAATGGAATGTGGAATGAAACGTTGAATGGAACGTGGAAAGGAATGGAATGGAACGTGGAATGGAATGTGGAATCGAATGGAATGGAATGTGGAATGCAATTTGGAATGGAATGTGGAATGGAATGGAACGGAATGTGGAATCGAATGTCGAGTGGAATGGAATGTGTTATGGAATGAAATGGATTAAGTAATAGAATGTGGAACGGAATGCAATGGAATGTGGAAAGGAATGTGTAATAGAATGAATGAAATTTGGAATGGAATGCTGAAAGGAATGTGGAATGGAATGCGTAATGGAAAGGAAGGGAAGGTGTTAATGAATGATGAATGGAAAGTGGAATGGAACGTAATGGAATGTGGAATGGAATGTGGAATGGAAAGGAATAGAACGTGCAAAGGAATGTGGAAGGGTACGCGTAATGGAACGTGGAATGGAATGTGAATGGAATAGTATGGAATGTGGAATGAAATGGTATGGGATGTGGAATGGAATGTAATGGAAAGTGGAAAGGAATGTGGAATGGAATGGAATGGTGTGTCGAATAGAAAGGAATGGAATGTGGAATGGATTGTGGAGTGGAACGTGGAATGTAATGCAATGGAATGTGGAATGGAAAGTGGAATGGGATGGGGAGGAGAAAGTGGAATTGAATGGAATGGAATGTGGAATGGATTATGGAGTGGAATGTGGAATGCAATGGAATGGAACGGGGAATGGAATTTGGAATTGAATGGAATGGAATGTGGAATTGAATGGAATGGAATGTAGAATGGAATGTGGAATGGAATTTAGAATTCAATGGAAAGGAAAGAAATGGAATGTGGAATGGAATGGAAAGTGGAATGGAATGGAATGGAATGTTGAATGGAATGCAATGGAATGTGGAATGGAATGTGCGATGGATTGGAATTGGATGGAATGAAATGTGGTATGGAATTGAATTGAATGCAATGTGGAATGGAATGCAATGGCATGTGGAATGGAATGGAATGGAATTTGGAATACAACGGAATGGAATTCAATGTGGAATGAAACGGAATGGAATGCAATGTGGAATGGAATGGAATGCAGTGTTGAATGGATTGGAATCGAATGTGGAATGGAATGCAATGGAATGGAATGTGGAATGGAATGGAGTGGAATGTGGATGGAATGCAATGCAATATGGAATGGAATGGAATGGAATGGAATGTGGAATGGAAGGGAATGGAATGTGGAACCGAATGGAATGGAATGGAATGTGGAATGGAATGGAGTGGACTGTGGAATTGGATGGAATGGAATGTGGAATGGAATGCTATGCGTAATGGGATGGAAAGGAATGCAATGAAATGTGGAAATGAATGGAATGGAATGTGGAATGGAATGGAATGGAATGTGGAACATAATGTGGAATGGAATGGAATGGGATGTGGAATGCAATGTGGAATGTAATGGAATTGGATGTAGAATGCAATGTGGAATGGAATGGAATGGGATGTGGAATGCAATGTGGGATGGAATGTAATTGAAGGTGGAATGGAATGTGGAATGGAATGGAATGGAATGTGGAATGAAATGTAATGGAATGTGGAATGGAATGGAATGCAATATGGACCGGAACGTGGAATGGAATGGAGTTGATTGTGGAATGGAATGGAATGGAATGATATGGAATGTGGAATCGGATGGAATGGCATGTGGAATAGAGTGTTGAAGGGAATAGAACTGAACGTGGAATGGTATATGGAATGGAACGTGGAATGGAACGTTGAATGGAATGTAGAATGGAATGGAATGGAATGAGGAATGGAATGGAATGAAATGGAAAGTGGAATGGAACATGGAATGGAATGGAATACATCGTGGAATGGAATCTGGAATGGACTGTGGAATGGATTGGAATGTGGAATGGAATGAAATGGAATGTGGAATGGAATGTGGTATGAAATGGCATGCAATGTGGAATGGAAAGTGAAATGGAAGGGAATTGAATGTGGAATGGAATGTGGAAGGCAATATGGAATGGAAAGTGGAATGGAATAGAAACGAACATGGAATGCAAAGTGGAATGGAACGTGGCATGGAATGGAATGGAAGGTGGAATGGATCTTAGAATGGAATGGAATGGAAAGTGTAACGGATTGTGGAATGGAAAGTGGAATCGAACGTGGAATGGAACGTGGAATGTAATGGAATGGAACGTGGAATGGAATATGCAATGGAACATGGAATAGTATGTGGAATATAATGTGGATTGGAATGGAATGGAATGTGGAAATGAATGGAAAGGAATGTGGAGTAGAATGGAATGGTGTGTGGAACAGAACGTGGAATGGAATGGAACGGAATCTGGAATGAAATAGAATGGAATGGTATGGAATGTGGAATGGAATGGAATGGAACGTGGAATGGAACGTGGAATGGACTGTGGAATGGAATGAAATTGAATGTATAATGGAAGTGAATGGAATGTGGAATGGAATGTGGAATGGAATGGAATGGATTGGAATGGAATAGAATGTGGAATGGAATGGAGTTGATTGGAATGTGTAATTGAATGAAATGTGGATTGGAATTGCAAGAATGTGGAATTGAATGGAATGGTATAGAATGTGCAATGGAATGGAATGTAACGGAATGTCTAACGGAATGGAATGGAATGTGGAATGGAACTTAATGGAAAGTGGAAGGGAATGGAATGCGGAATGGAATGGAAAGGAATATGGAATGGAATGTAATCGAATGGAAAGAATGTGGAACTGAATGGAATGGGAAGTGGAAAGGAATGGAATGGAATGAGGAATAGAAAGGGGAATGGAAAAGAATGGAAGGTGGAATGGAATGTCAAATGGAATCTGCAATGGAACATGGAATTTAATGAAATGGAACGTGGAATGCAGTGGAATGAAAAATGGAATTGAATGGTATGGCGAGTAGAAAGGAACATGGATTAGAATGGAATGGAATGTGGAATGGAACTTGGAATGGAATGTGGAATGCCATGTGGAATGGAACGTACAAGGGAATGCAGAATTGAATATGGAATGCAATGTGGAATGGAATGTGGAATGCAAAGGAATGGAATGTGGAATGGAACGTGGAATGGAATGGAGTGGAATGGAATGTACAATGGAATATCGAATGAAATGGAATGGAATTTGTAATGCAATGTTATGGAATGTGGAATGGAATGTGGAATGGAATGTGGAATGGAAAGTGGAATGGAATGTCCAACGGAATGTCAAATGGAATGCAATTCAATGTGGAATGGAATGGAAAGGAATGTACACTGGAATGGAATGGAAAGGAATGTGGAATAGAATGTTGAATGGAACGTGGAATGGAATGGAAAGAAATGTGGAATGGAATGGAATGGAATGTGGAATGGAATGGAATGGAATGTAGAATAGAATGGAATGGAATGAAATGTGGAATAGAATGCGGAATGGAACATGGAATGGAATGGAACGAAATGTGGAATGGAATGGAAAGGAATGTGGAATGGAATGGAAAGGAATGAAATGGAATGTGGAATGGAACGTGGAAGGGAATGAAATGGAATGTTGAATGGAATGGAATGGAATGTAAAGTGGAATGGAATGTGGAATGGAATGTGGAATAGAATGAAACGGAACGTTGAATGGAATGGAACGGAATGTAAAGTGGAATGGAATGTGGAATGGAATTTGGAATGGAACGTGGAATGCAACACGGAATGGAGTGGAATCCAATGTGGAATGGAACGTGAAATGGAATGGAATGAAATGTGGAATGTAATGTGGAAAGGAATGGAATGGGATGTGGAAAGTAATGTGGAATGGAATGGAAAGGGATGTGGAATGCAATGTGGAATAGATGGAATGGAATGTGGAATGGAATGTGGAATGGAATGGAATGTGGAATGGAATGGAATGGATTGTGGAATGGAATGAAATGGAATGCTATGGAATGTGGAATCGGGTGGAATGGCATGTGGAATGGAGTGTGGAATGGAATGGAATTGAATGTGGAACGGAATATGGAATGGAACGTGGAATAAAAGTTGAATGGAATGTAGAAAGGAACGGAATGGAAAGTGGAACGGAAGGGATTCAAATATGGGATGGAATGTGGAATGGAATGGAATGGAATGGAAGGGAAGGGAATGGAATGTGGAATGGAATGGAACGGAATGCGGAATGAAATGGAATGGAATGTGGAATGGAATGCAATTGAATGGAATATGAAATGCAACAGAATGTCTAATTCAACGCGGAATGGAACGTAATGGAACATGGAATGGAACTTGGAATGGTACATGCAATGGAATGTGAAATGCAATGTGGAATGCGGCGTGGAATAGAATGTGGAATGGAATGTGGAATGGAATGCAATGGGATGTGGAATGCAAGGTGGAATGGAATGGAATGGAATCTGGAACGTAATGTGGAATGGAATGGAATGGGATGTGGAATGCAATGTGGAATGCAATGGAATTGGATGTGGAATGCAATGTGGAATGGAATGGAATAGAATGTGGAACGTAATGTGGAATGGAATGGAATGGGATGTGGAATGCAATGTGGAATATAATGGAATTGGATGTGGAATGCAATGTGGAATGGAATGGAATGGGATGTGGAATGCAATGTGGGATGGAATGGAATTGAAGGTGGAATGGAATGTGGAATGGAATGGAATGGAATGTGGAAGGAAATGGAATGGAATGTGGAATGGAATGGAATGCAATGTGGACCGGAACGTGGAATGGAATGGAATGGAATGGATTGTGGAATGGAATGGAATGGAATGATATGGAATGTGGATTCTGATGGAATGGCATGTGGAATAGAGGGTGGAAGGGAATAGTATTGAACGTGGAATGGAATATGGAATGGACCGTGGAATGGAACATTGAAAGGAATGTAGAATGGAGTGGAATGGAATGTGGAATGGAATGGAATGGAATGGAAAGTGGAATGGAACGTGGAATGGAATGGAATGCAACGTGGAATGGAATCTGGAATGGATTGTGGAATGGAATGTTTAATGGAACGTGGAATGGAATGGATTGGAATGTGGAATGGAATGTGGAATGGAATGAAATGGAATGTGGAATTCAATGTGGAATGGAAAGCGGAATGGAATATAAATGATCGTGGAATGGAAAGTGGAATGGAACGTGGAATGGAATGGAATGGAAGGTGGAATGGATCTTAGAAATGAATGGAATGGAAAGTGTAATGGAATGTGGAATGGAAAGTGGAATTGAACGTAGAATGGAACGTGGAAAGGAATGGAATGGAAAGTGGAATGGAATATGCAATAGAACATGGAATATTATGTGGAATATAATGTGGATTGGAAAGGAATGGAATGTGGAAATGAATAGAAAGGAATGTGGAGTAGAATGGAATGGTGTGTGGAACAGAACGTGGAATGGAATGGAATGGAATCTGGAATGAAATGGAATGGAATGGTATGGAATGTGGAATGGACTGGAAAGTAACGTGGAATGGAACATGGAATAGACTGTGGAATGGAATGAAATCGAATGTATAATGGAAGGGAATGGAATGCAGAATGGAATGTGGAGTGGAATGGAATGGATTGGAATGGAATGGAATGTGGAATTGAATGAAATGTGGATTGGAATGGCAAGAATGTGGAATTGAATGGAATGGTATGGAATGTGCAATGGAATGGAATGGAATGGAATGTCTAACGGAATGGAATGGAAAGTGGAATGGAACTTAATGGAAAGTGGAATGGAATGGAATGCGGAATGGAATGGAAAGGAATATGGAATGGAATGTAATCGAATGGAAAGAATGTGGAATTGAATGGAATGGGAAGTGGAAAGGAATGGAATGGAATGAGGAATAGAATGGGGAATGGAAAAGAATGGAAGGTGGAATGGAATGTCAAATGGAATCTGGAATGGAATATGGAATTTAATGAAATGGAACGTGGAATGCAGTGGAATGAAAAATGGAATTGAATGCTATGGCGAGTAGAAAGTAACGTGGATTGGAATGGAATGGAACGTGGAATGGAACTTGGAATGGAATGTGGAATGCCATGTGGAATGGATCGTACAATGGAATGTAGAATTGAATATGGAATGCCATGTGGAATGGAATGTGGAATGCAAAGGAATGGAATGTGGAATGGAATGTGGAGTGGAATGGAATGTACAATGGAATATGGAATGGAATGGAATGGAATTTGTAATGCAACGGTATGGAATGTGGAATGGAATGTGGAATGGAACGTGGAATGAAAAGTTGAATGGAATGTGCAATGGAATGTGAAATGGAATGCAATACAATGTGGAAAGGAATGGAAAGGAAGGTACACTGGAATGGAATGAAATGGAATGTGGAATAGAATGTTGAATGGAACGTGGAATGGAATGGAAAGAAATGTGTAATGGAATGGAATGGAATGTAGAATAGAATGGAATGGAATGAAATGTGGAATAGAATGCGGAATGGAACATGGAATGGAATGGAACGAAATGTGGAATGGAATGGAAAGGAATGTGGAATGGAATGGAATGGAATGAACTGGAATGTGGAACGGAATGTGGAATGGAATGGAAAGGAAGGTGGAATGGAATGGAATGGAATGAACTGGAATGTGGAACGGAATGTGGAATGGAATGTGGAAGGGAATGTGGAAGGGAATGAAATGGAATGTTGAATGTAATGGAATGGAATGTAAAGTGGAATGGAATGTGGAATGGAATGTGGAACGGAATGAAATGGAACGTTGAATGGAATGGAATGGAATGTAAAGTGGAATGGAATGTGGAATGGAATTTGGAATGGAACGTGGAATGCAACACGGAATGGAGTGGAATCCAATGTGGAATGGAATGTGAAATGGAATGGAATGAAATGTGAAATGTAAGGTGGAATGGAATGGAAGGGGATGCGGAATGAAATGTGGAATGCAATGGAATGGGATGTGGAAAGTAATGTGGAATGGAATGGAAAGGGATGTGGAATGCAATGTGGAATGGAATGGAATGGAATGTGGAATGGAATGTGGAATGGAATGGAATGGAATATGGAATGGACTGTGCAATGGAATGGAATGGATTGTGGAATGGAAATAAATGGAATTATATGGAATGTGGAATCGGGTGGAATGGCATGTGGAATACAGTGTGGAATGGAATGGAATTGAAAGTGGAATTGAATATGGAATGGAACGTGGAATGGAAATTTGAATGGAATGTAGAAAGGAATGGAATGGAATGTGGAATGGAAGGGATACGAATATGGGATGGAATGTGGAATGGAAAGGAATGGAAGGGAAGGGAATGGAATGTGGAATGGAATGGAATGGAATGTGGAATGGAATGCAACTGAATGGAATATGAAATGCTATGGAATGTCTAATTCAACATGAAATGGAATGTAATGGAACATGGAATGGAACTTGGAAAGGTAAGTGCAATGGAATGTGGAATGCAATGTGGAATGCGGCGTGGAATAGAATGTGGAATGGAATGTGGAATGGAATGGAATGTGGATAGGAATGGAATGTAATGTGGAATGGAATATGGAATGGAATGGAATGTGAATTGGAATGGAATGGAATGTGGAATGGAATGTGGAATGGAATGGAATTTAATGTATAATAAATTGTGGAATTGAATGCAATGGAATATGGAAAGGAATGGAATGGTAGGTTGTGTAATGTGGAATGGAAAGGAATGGATCGTGGAATGCAATGGAAAGGAACGTGGAATGGAATGGAATGGAAAACGGAATGTTACATGGAATATAATGTGTATTGGAACGTAATGGAATGTGGAAATGAATGGAATGGAATGTGGAGTGGAAAGGAATTGTGTATGCAATAGAATGTGGAATGGAATGGAATCGAATCTGGAATGAAATGGAATGGAATGGTATAGAATGTGGAATGGAATGTAACGGAACATGGAATGAAACGTGGAATGGAACTTGGAATGGAATATGGAATGGAATGAAATGGAATGTATAATGGAAGGGAATGGAATGTGGAATGGACTGTCGAATGGAATGGAATGGATTGGAATGGAATGGAATGTGGAATTGAATGGAATAGAATGTGGAATTGAAAGGAATGCTATGTAATGAGAAATGAAATAGAATGGAATGGAATGTGGAATGGAATGGAATGGAATGTGGAATGGAATGGAATGGAATATGGAAGGGAACTTAATGGAAAGTAGAATGGAATGGATTGCTGAATGGAATGCAATGGAATGCGGAATGGAATGTAATCGAATGGAAAGAATGTGGAATTTAATGGAGTGGTAAGTGGAATGGAATGGAATGAAATGGGGAAGAGAATGGGGGAAGGAAAGCAATGGAAGGTGGAATGGAATGTGAAATGGAATCTGGAATGTAACATGGAATGGAAAGAAATGGAACGTGGGATGCAATGGAATGGAAAGTGAATGGAGTGGTATGGAACATAGAATGGAACGTGGAATGGAATGGAATGGAACGTGGAATGGAACTTAGAATGGAATGTGGAATGGCATGTGGAATGGATCGTACAATGGAATGTGGAATTGAATATGGAATGGAATGTGGAATGGAATGTGGAATGCAATGGAATGGAATGTGGAATGGAATGGAGTGGAATGAAATGTATAATGAAATGTGGATTGGAATGGAATGGAATTTGTAATGGAATGGTATGGAATGTGGAATGGAATGTGGAATGCAAAGTTTTTGGAATGTGGAATGGAATGTCCAACGGAATGTGGAATGGAATATAATGCAATGTGGAATGGAATGGAGTGGAATGTAGAATAGAATGCAATGGAATATAAAGTGGAATGGAATGTGGAGTGGAATTTGGAATGTAACGTGGCATGCAACACGGAATGAAGTCGAATCCAATGTGGAATGGAATGTGAAATGGAATGGAATGAAATGTGGAATGTAAAGTGAAATGGAATGGAATGGGATGTGGAATGCAATGTGGAATGCAATGGAATGGGATGTGGAAAGCAATGTGGAATGGAATGGAAAGGGATTTGGAATGCAATGTGGAATGGAATGCAATGGAATGTGGAATGGAATGTGGAATTTAATGGAATGGAATATGGAATGGACTGTGGAATGGAATGGAATGGATTGTGGAATGGAATGGAATCGAATGATATGGAATGTGGAATCGGGTGGAATGGCATGTGGAATAGAGTGTGGAATGGAATGGAATTGAACGTGGAATGGAATATGGAATGGAACGTGGAATGGAACGTTGAATGGAATGTAGAAAGCAATGGAATGGAATGTGGAATGGAAGAGATTCGAATATGGGATGGAATGTGGAATGGAATGGAATGGCAGGGAAGGGAATGGAATGTGGAATGGAATGCAATGAAATGCGGAATGGAATGGAATGGAATGTGGAATGGAATGCAATTCAATGGAATATGAAATGCAACGGAATGTCTAATTCAACGTGGAATGGAATGTAATGGAACATGGAATGGAACTTGGAATGGTACGTGCAATGGAATGTGGAATGCAATGTGGAATGCGGCGTGGAATAGAATGTGGAATGGAATGTGGAATGGAATGGAATGTGGATTGGAATGGAATGTAATGTTTAATGGAGTGTGGAATGGAATGGAATTTAATGTATAATAAAATGTGGAATTTAACGCAATGGAATATGGAAAGGAATGGAACGGAGGGTTATGTAATGTGGAATGGAAAGGAATGGAATGTGGAATGGATCGTGGAATTCAATGGAATGGAAAGTAGAATGGAATGGAATGGAACACGGAATGTTATGTGGAATATAATGTGTATTGGAATGGAATGGAATGTGGAAATGAATGGAATGGAATGTGGAGTGGAAAGGAATTGTGTGTGCAATAGAATGAGGAATGGAATGGAATCGAATCCGGAATGAAATGGAATGGAATGGTAGGGAATGTGGAAAGGAATGGAACAGAACGTGGAATGGAACGTGGAATGGAACTTGGAATGGAATGAAATGGAATGTATAATGGAAGGGAATGGAATGTGGAATGGAATGTCGAATGGAATGGAATGGATTGGAATGGAATGGAATGTGGAATGGAATGGAATAGAATGTGGAATTGAATGGAATGTTATGGAATGTGAAATGAAATGGAAGGGAAGAGAATGTGGAATGGAATGCAATGGAATGTGGAAAGGAACTTAATGGAAAGTGGAATGGAATGGAATGCTGAATGGAATGGAATGGAATGTAAACTAATGGAAAGAATGTGGAATTTAACGGAGTGGTAAGTGGAATGGAATAGAATGAAATGGGGAAGAGAATGGGGAAAGGAAAGTAATGGAAGGTGAAATGGAATGTGAAATGGAATCTGGAATGTAACACGGAATGGAATGGAATGGAAAGTGGAATGCAATGGAATGGAAAGTGGAATGGAATGGTATGGAACATAGAAAGGTACGTGGAATTGAATGCAATGGAACGTGGAAGTGAACTTTGAATGGAATGTGGAATGGCATGTGGAATGGATCGTACAATGGAATGTGGAATTGAAAATGGAATGGAATGTGGAATGGAATGTGGAATGCAATGGAATGGAATGTGGAATGGAATGGAGTGGAATGCAATGTATAATGGAATGTGGATTGGAATGGAATGGAATTTGTAACGGAATGGTATGGAATGTGGAATGGAATGTGGAATGGAAAGTTTTTGGAATGTGGAATGGAATGTCCAACGGAATGTGGAATGGAATATAATGCAATGTGGAATGGAATGGAGTGGAATATACAATAGAATGGAATGCAATGGAATGTGGAAAAGAATGTGCAATGGAATGTGGAATGGAATGGAATGGAATGAAGAACAGAATGGAACAGAATGTGGAATGGAATGGAATGGAATGGAATGGAATGTGAAAAGGAATTTGGATTGGAATGTGAAATGGAATGTGCAATGGAATGTGGAACGGAAAGAAATGGAAAGTGAATGGAATTTAATGGAATGGAAAGTGGAATGCAATGTGGAACGGAATGTTAAATGAAACGTGGAAAGGAAAACAGAATGGACTGGAATCCAATGTGAAATGGAATTTGAAATGGAAAGCAATGAAATATGGAATGCAGTGTGGAATGGAATGGAATGGGATGTGGAATGCAATGTGGAATGGAAGGGAATGGAATGTGGAATGCAATGGAATGGAATGAGGAATGGAAAGTGGAATGGAATGGAATGGATTGTGGAATGGAATGGAATGGGATGGAATAGTATGGAATGTGGAATCGGACAGATTGGAATGTGGAATAGAGTGGGGAATGGAATGGAATTGAAAGTGGAATGGAACGTGGAATGGAACGTGAAATGGAACGTTGAATGCAGTGTAGAATGGAAGGGATTCGAATATGGAATGGAATGTGGAATGGAACAGAATGGAAGGGAATGGAATGGAATGTGGAATGGAATGGAATGGAACGTGGAATGGAATAGAATGGAATGCGGATTGGAACGCAATGGAATGTGGAATGGAACGCAATGGAATATGGAATGGAATGGAATTGTATGGAATATGGAATGGAATGGAATGTGGAATGGAACGTGGAATGGAATGGAGTGGAACACGGAATGGAACTTTGAATGGTACGTGCAATGGAACGAGGAATGCAATGTGAAATGGAGCGTGGAATAGAATGTTGAAAGGAAAGTGGAATGGAATGGAATGGAATGTGGACTGGAATGGAATGGAATGTGGAATGGAATGTGGAGTGGAATGGAATGGAATTTAATGTAAAATAGTATGCGGAATGGAATGGAATGGAATGTGGAATGGAATGGAATTGAAATTTACGTTATGTGGAAAGGAATGGAATGGAATGTGAAATCGAATGTGGAATGTAACGGAATGGAACGAGGGGTGGATTGTGGTATGGAATATGGAATGGAATGGAACGTGGAATACAATGGAATGGAATGAAATGTGGAATAGAATCTGCAATGGAATGTGAAATGGAATGGAATGGAATATGGAATGGAATGGAATGGAATGTGGAATTGAATGTTTAATGGAATTGAATGGATTGTTTAAATGGAATGGAAAGGAATGTGGAATGGAATGTGGACTTAATGGAATGTGGAATGGAATGGAATGTGGAATGGAACGGAATGGAATGTGGAATGGAATGAGAAATGGAATATGTAATGGAACGCCTTCGAATGTGGAAGGGAATGTAGAATGGAATGTGGAATCAAAAGTGGAATGGAATGGAATGGAACTTGGAATGCAATGGAATAGAACATAGAATGGAATGGGGAATGGAACGTCGAATGGAACGAGGTATGTAACGTGGAAGGAATGTGGAAAGGAATGGAAAGGAATGTGGAATGGAATGCGGAAAGGAATGGAATGGACTGCTGAATGGAATGTGGAATGGAATTGAATGGAATGTGTAATGGAATGTTGAATGGAATGTGGAATGAAATGTGGAACGGAATGGAATGAATGGTGGAATGGAATGTTAAATTGAAAGTTGAGTGGAATGGAATGGAATGTCGAATGGAAAGTGGAATGGAATGGAATGAAATGTGCAAAGGAAAGTCGAATGTAACGCGGAATGGAACGTTGAATGGAATCTGGAATGCAATGCAATGGAATATGGAGTGGAGTGGAATGGAAAGTGGAATCAAATGTTGAATGGAATGGAATGGCATGTGGAATGGAATGGAATGGAATGTGGAATGGAATGTGGAATAGAAAGGAATGGAAAGTGGAATGGATTGTGGAATGGAACGTGGAGTGCAATGGAATGGATTGTGGAATGGATTGTGGAATGGAATGTGGAATGTAATGGGGAAAGAAATGTGGAATGTAATGGGGAATGGAATGTGGAATTGAATGGAATGGAATGTGGAATGGATTATGGAATGGAATGTGGAATGGAATGGAATGGAATGGGGAATGGAATGTGGAATGGAATGGGGAATGGAATATGGAATTGAATGGAATGGAATCGGGAAGGTAATGTGGAACTGAATGGAATGGAATGTGTGAAAGAATGTTGAATGCAATGTGGAATGGAATGGAATGGAATGTGGAATGGAATGGAATGTTGAATGGAATGGAATAGAATGTAGAATGGAATTGAACAGAATGAGGAATGGATTGTGGAATTGAATATAATGTGGAATGGAATTCAATGGAATCGAATCGAATGGAATGCAATGCACTGGAAAGTTGAATGAAATGTGGCATGGAATGGAATGGAATGTGGTCTTTAGTGTGGAATAGAGTTGAATGGAAAGTGGAATGGAATGGAGTGGCATGTTCAATGGAATCTGAAATGTTATGGAATTGAATGTGTAATGGAAAGTGGAATGGATCGTCAATTACAACGTGGAATGGAATATGGAATGGAATGTGGAATGAAACGTGGAATGGAATGGAACGGAACGTGGAATGCAATGGAATGAATTGTTTTAAGTAATTGAATGGAAAGAGGAAGGGAATGTGGAATGGAATGGAATGTGGAATGGAATGGAATGCAATGGAATGTGGAATGGAATAGAAGGTGGAACGGAATGGAAGCTGCAATGTAATGGTACGTGGAATGGAAAGTTGAATTGAATGGAATGGAACATGGAATGGGATGGAACGTGCAATGGGATGGAAAGTGTAATGGAATGGAATGTGGAATGAAATGGAAACAGGAATGGAATGGAATGGAACGATGAATGAAATGGAATGGAATGGAATGTGGAAAGAAATGGAATGTGGAATGGTTTGGAATGGAATTGAATGGAAAATGGAATGGCATGGAATGGAACTTGGAATGGAATGGAATGGAACGTGCAATGGAATGGAAGGGAAAGTGGAATGGAATGGAATGTGGAATGGAATGGGTTGGAATTAAATGTCGAATGGAATGGAACGTGGAATGGAATTGAATGGAAAGTGGAATGGAATGGAATGGATAGGAATGGAATGGAATGTGGAATGGAATGGAAGAGAATGTGGAATTGAATGGAATGTTATGGAATGTGGAATGGAATGGAATGGTATGGAATTTGGAATGGAATGGAATGGAATGGAATCTGTAATGAAATGGAATGGAAAGTGGAATGGAACTTAATGGAATTTGGAATGGAATGAAATGGAATGGAATGCGGAATTGAATGGAATATAATATGGTATTTAATGAAATGCAATGGAAAGGAATGCGGAATTGGATGGAATGGGAAGTGGAAAGGAATGGAATGGAATGGGGAATAGAACAGGGACTGGAAAGGAATGGAAGGTGGAAAGGAATGTGAAATGGAAGGTGGAATGGAAGATGGAATGGAATGAAATGGAACTTGGAATGCAATGAAACAGAACGTGGAAGGGAATGGTATGGAACGTGGAATGTAATGTGGAATGGAATGGAATGGAACTTGGAACGGAACGTGGAATGGAATGTGGAATGGAATGTGGAATGGAACGTGGAATGGAATGTGGAATGGAATGTGGAATTGAATGTGGAATGCAAAGGAATGGATTGTGAAATGGAATGTGGAATGGAATGGAATGGAAAGGAATGTACAATGGAATGTGGAATGGAATGGAATGGTATGTGGAATGGAATGGTACAGAATGGGGAATGGAATGTAATCGAATGGAACGTGGAATGGAATGTAATGCAAAGAGGAATGGAATGTAATGGAATGAGGAATAGAATGGAATGGAATGGAATGTGGAAAAGAATGTGGAATGGAATGCAGAATTGAATGGAATGGAATGCGGAATAGTATGGAATGGAATGTAGAATGAAATGTGGAATGGAATGGAATAGAATGTGGAATGGAATGTGGAATGGAATGTGAAATTGAATGTCGAATGGAATGAGAATTGGAATGGAATGGAATGTGGAATGGAATGTAGAATGAAATGGAATGGAATGTGGAATGGAATGTCGAATGAAGCATGGAATGGAATGTGGAATGGAAAGCGAAATGCAATGGAGTGCATAGTTGAATGGATCATCGAATGGAACGTGGAATGGAATGTGGAATGTAGTATGGAATGGATCGTGAAATTGAATGGAATGGAATGTTGAATGCAACGTGGAATGGAATGGAGTGGAACGTGGAATGGAATGTGGAATCTAATGTGGATGGAACGTGGAATGGAATGAGGATTGGAATGGAATCTAATGTGGAATTGAGTGTAGAATGGAATGGAATGGAATGTGCAAATCAATTTGGAAAGGAATGGAATGCAATGCTTAATACAATGTGTAATGGAATGGAATGGAATTTGGAATCGATAGTGGAATGGAATGGAATGATATGTGGAAGGGAAGGTTGAATGGAATGTGGAATGGAACGTGGAATGGAATGTTGAGTGGAAAAGAATATAACGTGGAATGTAATGTGCAATGGAATGTGAAAAGGAATGTGGAATGGAATGAAATAGAATGAGTAATGCAACTTGGAATTGACTGGAATTGAACGTGGAATGGAATGTGGAATGGATAGTGGAATGTAACGGGGAAAGAAATGTGGAAAGGGACGTTGAATGGAATGTGGAATGGAATGTGGAATAGAATGGAATGGAATGTGGAATGGAATGGAACAGAATGTGGAATGGAAAGGAATGCAATCTGGAATGGAATGTGGAAATTTATGGAATGGATTGTGGAATGGAATGGAATGGAATGTTATATAATGTGCAATGGAATGGAATAGAATGTGGAATGGAACGTGGAATGAATTGGAATATAATGTGGAATGGAATGCGGAACGGAATGGAATGGAAAGAGTTATAGAATGTGGAATGGATCGTGGAATGGAATGGGCAATGGAATGTGGAATAGAACGTGGAATGGAATGGAATGGAAAGTGGAATGGAACGCGGAATGGAATGTGGAATGGAACGTTGAATGGAATGTGGAATGGAATGTGCAATGGAACATGGAATGCAATGGGCAATGGATTGTGGAATGGAACGTGGAATGGAAAGGAATGGAAAGTGGAATGGAAAGTGGAATGAAATGGAATGGAAAGTGGATGGGAATGTGGGATGGATTGTGGAATAGAACACGGAGTGGAATGTGGAATGGAATGGATTGGAATGTGGAATGGAATCTGGAATGCAATGGAATGGAATGTGGAATGGAATGCGGAATGGAATGGATTGGAAAGTGGAATGGAATGGAATGTGGAATGGAATGGAACAGAATGTGGAATGGAATGGAATGCAATCTGGAATGGAATGTGGAAATTTATGGAATGGATTGTGGAATGGAATGGAATGGAATGTGGAATGGAATGTGGAATGGAACGTGGAATGAATTGGAATATAATGTGGAATGGAATGGGGAACGGAATAGAATGGAAAGTGTTATGGAATGTGGAATCGATCGTGGAATGGAATGGGCAATGGAATGTGGAATGGAACGTGGAATGGAATGGAATGGAAAGTGGAATGGAACGCGGAATGGACCGTGGAATGGAACGTTGAATGGAATGTGGAATGGAATGTGCAATGGAACTTGGAATGCAATGGGCAATGGATTGTGGAATGGAACGTGGAATGGAAAGGATTGGAAAGTGGAATGGAAAGTGGAATGGAATGGAATGGAACGTGGATTGGAATGTGGGATGGATTGTGGAATAGAACATGGAGTGGAATGTGGAATGGAATGGATTGGAATGTGGAATGGAATCTGGAATGCAATGGAATGGAATGTGGAATGGAATGTGGAATGGAATGGATTGCAATGTGGAATGGAATGGAATGTGGAATGGAATGGAATGGAATGGAATGTGGAATGGAATTGAATGTGGAATGGAATGGAAGTTGCAATGGAATCGCAGGTGGAATGGAAAGTTGAATTGAATGGTATGGAAGGTGGAATGGAATGGAACGTGGAACGGAATGGAAAGTGGAGTGCAATGGAATGTGGAATGAAATGGAATCAGGAATGAAATGGAATGGAATGGGACGTATAATGAAATGGAGTGTAATGGAATGTGGAATGAAATGGAATGTGGAATGGGTTGGAATGGAATGGAATGGAAAGTGGAATGGAATGGAACGGAACGTGGAATGGAATGGAGTGGAACTTGCAATGGAATGGAATGGAAATTGGAATGGAATGAAATGGAACGTGGAATAGAATGGGCTGGAATTAAATGTGGAATGGAATGGAACGTGGAATGGAATGGAATGGAAAGTGGAATGGAATGGAATGGATTGGAATGGAATGGAAAGTGGAATGGAATGGAATAAAATCTGGAATTGAATGGAATGTTATGGAAAATGGAATGGAATGGAATGGAATCTGTAATGGAAGGGAATGGAAAGTGGAATGGAACTTAATGGAATTTGGAATGGAATGGAATGGAATGCGGAATTGAATGGAATGCAATGTGGTATGGAATGTAATGTAATAGAAAGGAATGTGGAATTGGATGGAATGGGAAGTGGAAAGGAAAGGAATGGAATGGGGAATAGAATGGGGACTGGAAAGGAATGGAAGGTTGAAAGGAATGTGAAATTGAAGGCGGAATGAAAGATGGAATGGAATGAAATGGAACGTGGAATGCAATGGAATGGTACGTGGAAGGGAATGGTATGGAACGTGGAATGCATCGTGGAATGGAATGGAATGAAACATGGAATGGAACGTGGAATGGAATGTGGAAAGGAACGTGGAATGGATTGTGGAATGGAATGTGGAATTGAATGTGGCATGCAAAGGAATGGACTGTGAAATGGAATGTGGAATGGAATGGAATGGAATGTACAATGGAACATGGAATGGAATGGAATGGAATGTGGAATGGAATGGTACGGAATGGGGAATGGGATATAATCGAATGAAATATTGAATGGAATGTGGAATGGAATGTGGAATGGAATGTAATGAAATGAGGAATGGAATTTAATGGAATGTGGAATAGAATGGAATGGAATGGAATGTCGAATTGAATGGAATGGGATGTAGAATGAAATGTGGAATGGAATGGAATAGAATGTGGAATGGAATGTGGAGTGGAAGGTGGAATGGAATGTCGAATGGAATGAGAAATGGAATGGAATGGAAAGTGGAATGGAATGTGGAATGAAACGGAATGGAATGTGGAATGGAGTGTGGAAAGAAGCATCGAATGGAATGTGGAATGGAACACGAAATGGAATGGAATGCAACGTGGAATGGATTGTCGAATGGAACGTGGAAATATATGTGGAATGGAATGTAGAATGTAGTATGGAATGGATCATGAAATTGATTGGAATAGAATGTTGAATACAACGTGGAATAGAATGTAGTGGAATGTGGAATGGAATGTGGAATGTAATGTGGAATGGAACGTGGAATGTAATGTGGAATGAAACGTGGAATGGAATGAGGATTGGAATGGAAACTAATGTGGAATGGAGTGTAGAATGGAATCGAATGCAATGTGCAAAGCAATTTCGAATGGAATGGAATGGAATGTTTAATGCAATGAGGAATGGAATGGAATGGAATTTGGAATCAAAAGTGGAATGGAATGGAATGGAATGTGGAATGGAAGGTGGAATGGAATGTGGAATGGAAGGTTGAATGGAATGTGGAATGGAATGTGGAACGGAATGTGTAGTGGAACAGAATATAACGTGGAATGTAATGTGGAATGGAATGTGAAAAGGAAAGTGGAATGTAATGGAATAGCATGAGGAATGGAACTTGGAGTTGAATGGAATTGAACGTGGAATGGAAAGTGAAATGGATCGTGGAATGTAAGGAGGAAAGGAATGTGGAAAGGGAAGTGGAATGGAATGTGGAATAGAATGGAATGCAATGTGGAATGGAATGGAACGGAATGTGGAATGGAATGGAATGCAATCTGGAATGGAATGTGGAAAGTTATGAAATTGATTGTGGAATGGAATGGAATGGAATGGTATGGAATGTGAAATGGAATGTGGAATGGAACGTGGAATGAATTGGAATATAATGTGGAATGGAATGGGGAACGGAATAGAATGGAAAGTGGAATGGAATGTCGAATGGATCGTAGAATGGAATGGGCAATGGAATGTGGAATGGAACGTGGAATGGAATGGAATGGAAAGTGGAATGGAACGTGGAATGGAACGTTGAATGGAACGTTGAATGGAACATGGAATGGAATGTGCAATGGAATGTGGAATGCAATGGGCAATGGAATGTGGAATGGAAAGTGGAATTTAAATGGAATGGAAAGTGGAAAGGAATGGATTGGAATGTGGAATGGAATGTGGAATGGATTGTGGAATAGAACATGGAGTGGAACGTGGAATGGAATGGATTGGAATGAGGAATGGAATCCGGAATCCAATAAAATGGAATGTGGAATGGAATGTGGAATGGAAGGGATTGGAAAGTGGAATGGAATGGAATGGAATGGAATGTGGAATGGAATGTGGTCTGGAATGGAATGCAATATGGAAAGGAAAGTGGAATGGAATGGAATTGTATGTGGAATGGAATGTGCAATGCAATTTCGAATGGAATGTAATGGAATATGGAATGGAATGTGGAATGGAAAGTGGAATGTAAAGGAATGGAATTTGGAATGGAATGTGGAATGGAATGGAATGCAATGTGGAATGGAACGTGAAATAGAATGGAATGGAAAGTGGAATGAAACATGGAATGGAATGGAATGGAACGTGTAATGGAATGTGGAATGGAAAGTGGAATGGAAGATGGAATGGAACGCGGAATGAAATGGAATGGAACGTGGAGTGGATCATGAAATGGAACACAGAATGGAATGTGAAATATAATGTGGTTTGGAAAGGAATGGAATGTGGAAATGAATGGAATGGAATGTGGAGTGGAGTGGAAAGGTATGTGGAATAGAAAGTGGAATCGAATAGAATGCAATACAGAATGAAAGGTAGTGGAATGGTATGGAATGTGGAATGGAATGGAATGCGGAATGGAATGGATTGGAATGTGGAATGAAATGGAATTGAATGGAATATGGAATGCAATGGAATGTGGAATGGAACGTGGAATGGAATGGAATGTGGAATGGCATGTGGAATGAATTGTGGAATGGAATGGAATGGAAAGTGGAATGGAATGGAATGGCATCAAATGGAATGTGGAAAGGAAAGTGGAATGGAACAAAGAATGGAACCTGGAATGGAACCTGGAGTGGAACGTGGAATAGAACGTGGAATGGAATGGAATGGAATGAGGAATGGAATGGAATGGAATGTGGAATGGAATGGAAGGTATTATGAAATGGAATGGTATGGAATGTGGAATGGAATGGAATGGAATGTGGAATGGAATGCAGTGGAATGGAATGTGGAATGTAATGGAATGGAATGTTGAATGGAATGGAATGAAATGGAATGGGCAATGTAATGGAATTGAATGGAATGTGTACTGGAATGGAATGGAATGGAATGGAATGTGGAATGGAATGGAATGGAATGTGGAGTGAAATGCGGAATGGAATGAAATGGAATACGGAAATGAATTGAATTGAACCTGAAATGGAATGTAATGGTATGAGGAATGGAATGTGGAATGGAATGTGGAATGGAATGTGGAATGGAATGGAATGGAATGTGGAATGGAATCGAATGGAATGTGGAATGGAATGGAATGGACTGTGGAATGGAATGAAATGGAACGTGGAATGGAAGGTGGAATGAAACGTGGAATGCAATGTGGAAAGGAATGTGGAATGGAATGGAATGGAATGTGGAAAGAAGTGGAATGGAATGGAAAGGAATATGGAATGTAATATGGAATAGAATGTGCAAAGGAATGAGAAATGCAATGGAATGGTATGTGGAGTGCAATGAGGAAAGGATTGTTTAATGGAATGTGGAATGGAATGAAATGGAACGTAGAATGGAAAGTGGAATGAAACGTGGAATGCAGTGTGGAAAGGACTGCGGAATGGAATGGAATGGAAAGGAATATGGAATGTAACATGGAACACAATGTGCAAAGGAATGAGGAATGCAACGGAGTAGAATGTGGAATGGAATGAGGAAAGGAGTGTGGAATGGAATGTGGAATAGAACAGAATGGAACTTTTAAATGAATGAGGAATGGAATGTGGAATGGAGTTTGGAATGCAATGTGGAATGGAACGGATTGGAGTGTGGGATGGAATGTGGAATGCAACGGAATGGAATGTAGAATGGAACGTAGAATGGAACGTGAAATTAAATGGAATTGAATATGGAATTGAACGTGGAATGGAATGTAATGGGGCGTGGATTGGAACATGGAATCGCGAGTGGAATGTGATGAAATGGAAAGTGAAATGGAATGTGGAATGGAATGTGGAAAGGAATGGAATGCAATGTGGAATGGAAAGTGGAATGGAATGGAAAGGAATGGGGAATGGAATTGAATGGAATATGACACGTAATGTGGAAGGAGTGTGAAAGGTAGAGTGGAATGGAATGTGGAATGAAAAGTGGAATGGAATGCAATGGAATGTTTAATAGAATGGAATGGAATGTGGAACGGAATGTGGAATGTAATGGAATGGAATGTGGAATGGAATGTGGAATGGAATGTGGAATGGAACGGAAAGGAATGTAGAATGAAATGTGGAATGGAGTGTGGAAGGGAATGTGGAATGTAACGGAATGGAATGTGGAATGGAATGTGGAATGGAATGTGAAATGGAATGGAATGGAATGTGGAATGCAATGGAATGGAATGTGTAATGTAATTTAATGGAATGGAATGAAAGATGGAAAGGAAAGTGGAATGGAACTTGGAATGGAACGTGGAATGGAACGTGGAGTGGAACGTGGAATGGAACGTGGAACGGAATTTAATGGAAGGTGGAATCCAATGGTGTGGAATGTGGAATGGAATGGACTGGAATGTGGAATGGAATGTGGAATGGATTGGAATAGAATGTGGAATGGAATGCGGAATGGAATGGAATGGAATGGAATGTGGAATGTGGAATGGAAAGGAATGGAATCAGGAATGGATTGGAATGGATTGGAACGTGGAATGGAATATGGAGTAGAACGTGGAATCGAACATGGAATGGTATGTGGAAGGCAATGTGGAATAGAATGTGGAATAGAATGGAATGGAATGGAAAGTAGAATGGATTGTAGAATGGAATGGAATGGAATGGAAAGTGGAAGGGATTTTGGGAAGGAATGGAATGGAATGTGGAATGGAATGGAAGGGGACGTGGAATGCAATGGAATGTGGAACGAAATACAATGTGGAATGGAATGGAATGGAATATTGATTGGAATGGAACGTGGATTGGAACGTGGAATCGATTGTGGAATGGAAAGTGGAATGGAACAGAAAGTGGAATGGAATGTTAAAAGGAATGTAATGGAATGTGGAATAGAATGGAATGGAATGTGTATTGGAATGTGGAATGGAATATGGAATGGAATGGAATGGAAAGTGAATGGAACGAGAAATGGAATGTGGAATGGAACGGAGTGGAAAGTGCAATGGAAAATGGAATGGAACGGAATGGAACGTGGAATGCAATGTGGAAAGCAATGTTAAACAGAACATTGAATGGAAAGTGAAATGGAACGTTGAACGGAATGGCAGAGAAGATGGAATGTAATGCAATGGAATGTGGAATTGAATGGAAAGGTACGTGCAATGGAACGTGCAATTGAACGTGAAATGGAATGTGGAATGGAATGGATTTCAATGTGGAATGGAGTGTGGAATGGAATGGATAGGAATGTGGAATGGAATGTGGAGTGGAATGCAATGGAATGTGGAATGGAATGTGGAATGGAATGGAATCGAATGTTGAAGGGATTGTGGAACGGAATGTGGAATGGTGTGTGGAATGGAATGGAAAAAAATGTGGAATGGAATGTTGAAAGAATGTGGAATGGAATGGAATGGAATGTGGAATAGAATGTTTAATGGAACGTGGAAAGGAATGGAGGGGAATGTGGAATGGAATGTGGAATGGAATGTGGAATGGAATGGAATGTGGAATGGAATGGAATGGAATGGAATGTGGAATGGAATGAAATGGAAAGTGGAATGGAATGGAATGCAAAGTGGAATGGAATGAGGAATGGAATTGAATGGAATGCAAAGTGAAATGCAATTGTATGGAATGTGGAATGGAATGGAATATGGAAAGGAATGCAACGGAATGGAATGTGGAATGGAATGGAATGGAATTTGGAATGGAATGGAATGGAATGGAACGGTGAATGGAATGGAATGGAATGGAATGGAATGTGGAATGGAGACGAATGATATGTGGAATGGAATGGAATTGGATGGAATGTGGAATGGAATGTGTGATGGAATCTGATGGAATGTGGAATGGAATGCGGAATGGAATGGAATGCAATGTGGAATGGAATGCAATGGGATGTGGAATTGAATGGAATGGAATGAGGAATGGAAAGTGGAATGGATTGTAATGGAATGTGAAATATAATGTAGTAGAAAGTGGAATGGAACGTAGAAAGGAACATGGATTAGAACGTGGAACGGAATGTGGAATGGAACGTTGAATGGAGTGGAATGGAATGTCGAATGGAATGGAATGGAATGTGGAATGGATTGTAATGGAGTGGAATGGATTGGAATGTGGAATGGAAAGGAATGGAATGAGGAAAGGAAATGAATGGAATGCAATGGAATTAAATGGAACGTGGAATGGAATGGAATGTAAAATGCAATGCAATGGAATAAAGAATGGAATGTAATGGATTGTGGAATGAAATGGAATGTAATGTGGAATCGAATGGATTGGAATGAGGAATGGAATGTGTAATGGAATGTGGAATGGAGTGGAATGGAATTGATGAGAATGTGGAATGGAATGTGGAATGCACTTGAGTGGAATGTGGAATGGAAGGGAATGGAATGTGGAATGGAATGGAAAGGGATGTGGAATGGATTGGAAAGGTATGTGGAATGGAATGTGGAATGGAATCTGGAAAGGAACGGCAATGTAATGGAAGGGAATGTGTAATGGAACGTGGAATGGAATGGAAAGGAACGTGGAATGGAATGGAAAGAAACGTGGAATGGAACATGGAGTGCAACGTGGAATTGAATGGAATTGAAGGTGGAATGGAATGGAATGGAACGGAGAATGAAATGGAATGTAACGTGGAATGTAAAGAGATGGAACGTGCAATAGAATGTGGAAAGCAACATGGAATGGAATGAGGAATGCAATCTATAATGGAATGAAATGGAATGTGGAATGGAATATGAAAAGGAGTGGAGTGGAATATTGAATGGGAGATGGAGTGGAATGGGGAATAGCATGGAATGTGGAACGGAATGTGGAATGGAATGGAATGTGGAATGGAATGTGAAATGGAATGAAATGGGATGTTGAATGGAATGTACAATGGAATCTGCAATGGAACGTGAAATAAAAAGGAATGGAATGTGTAATATAACGCGAAACGGAATGGATAGGAAAATGGAATGGAACGTGGAGTGGAATGTTGATTGGAATGGAATGGAATGTAATGGAATGTGGAATAGAATGGAATGTAATGGAATGCGGAATGGAATGGAATGTAATGGAATGTGGAATGGAATGGAATGGAAAGTGGAATGGAATGGAATGCAATGTGGAACGGAATGTACAATGGAATTGAATGGAAAGAAATGAGGAATGGAATGGCATTGAAAGTGGAATGGAATGGAGTGGAATTTCGAATGCAATGGAACGTGGAATGTAATGGGAAGGCACGTGCAATGGAAAGTGGAAAGGAACGTGGACTGGAAAGTTTAATGGAATGAAGAATGCAATGTGGATTGGAATGGAATGGAATGTGGAATAGAATGTAGAATGGAGTGGAAAGGAATGTGGAATGCATTGTGGAATGGAATAGAAACGAATGCAAAGGAATGTGGAAGGGTATGTGGAATGGAATATGGAGTGGAATGGAATGTGGAATGGAATGTAGAATGGAATCGTATGGAAAGTGTAATGGAAAGGATTGGAATGTGGAATGGGATGGAATGGAATGTGGAATGGAATGGAATTGAATATAATGTGGAATGGAAAGCAATGGAATGGAATGTGAAATGGAATAGAATGTGGAATAGAATGTGTAAAGGAATGGAATGCGCAATGGAATGGAATGTGGGATGGATTGGAAAAGAATGTGGAATGGAATGGAATGGAATGGAATGAAATGTTGAATGGAATGGAATGGAATGTAGAATGGAATGCAATGGAAAGGATTGGAATGGAATTTGGAATGGAATGGAATTGAATGAGGAAAGCAATGTAATGTAATGTTATTAAATTAAATGCAACGTGGAATGAAATGGAATGTGAAATGGAATGAAATGGAATGAGGAATGGAATGGAATGGAATGTGGAATGGAATGGAATAGAATGGAATGTGGAATGGAATGGAATGCAAACGGGAATGGAATGTAGAATGAAATGGAACGTGCAACGGAGTGGAATCAAACGTGGAATAGAATTGAATGGAATGTGGAATGGAATGGAATTGAACAGGATTTGGAACGGAATGGAATCTGGTATGGAATGGAATGGAATGAGGAATGGAATGTGGAAAGGAATGGATAGTGGATTGTAATGGAATGGAATGGAATGTGGAATGAAATGTTTAATGGAATCTGATGGAATGTGGACCGGATTATGGACTGGAATGGAAAGGAAAGTGGAATGGAATGTGGAATGGAATGGAATGGAATGTGGAATCGAATGGAATGGAATAAGGAATGGAATGTGGAACGGAGTGGAATGAAATGTGGAATAGAATGTAGTAAAATGTGGAATGAAAGGTGTACTGCAACGTAGATTAGAATGAGAAATGGAATGTGGAATGGAAGGTGGAATGTAATGAATTGGAATGTGGAAGGGAATGCAATGTGGAATGGAATGGAATGGAAAGGATTGGAATTAAATAGGACTTGGAATGGAATGGAATGTGAAATAGAACGGAAAGGAATAAGGAATGGAATGTAATTGAATGTGGTATGGAATGCAATGGAAGGTGTAATGGAATGTGGAACAGAATGGAACGGGATGTGGAAAGGAATGTTGAATGGAATGGAATGCAATGTGAAATCGAATGGAATGGAATGTGGAATGGAAAGTAGATTGGAATATGGAATGCAATGTGGAATACAGTGTGGAATGGAAATTGTGGAATGGAATGTGGAATGGAAAGGAATGGAATGTGGTGTGGAATGTGGGATGGAATGGAATTCAACTGGGAATGGAAAGTGTAATGGAATGGAATGCAACGTAGAATGGAACTTGGAATTGAATGTGGAATGGAGCGTGGAATGGAATGTGGAATGGAATGTGGAATGGAACGTGGAATGGAATGGGATGGAACGTGGAATGGAAAGTGGAATGGAACGTGGAATGGAATGTGGAAGGGAATATGGAATCGAACGTGGAATGGAATGTGGATTGGAAAGGAACGGAATATGCAATTGAAATGAATGTTATGTGGAATGGAACGGAATGGAATGTGGAATATAATGTAGAAAGTAATGGAATGGTATTTAGAATAGAATGGGGAATGGAATGGAATGGAATCGGGAATGAAACGGAAAGGAAAGGTATGGAATGTGGAATGGTATGGAAATTTATGGAATGTGGAATGGAATGGAATGGAACGTGGAATGGAACGTGGAATGGAACACGGAATGGAATGTGGAATGGAATGGAACGGAATGTGTAATGGAAGGGAACGGAAGGTGGAATGGAATGTGGAATGGAATGGAATGATTTGGAATGGAATGGAATATGGAATGGAATGGAATATAATGTGGAAAGGAATGGAATGATATGGAATGTGGAATGGAATGGAATGGAATGTGTAATGCAAAGTAGTGTAATGTGGAATGAAATTTAATGGAATGTGGAATGGAATGGATTGGAATGTGGAATGGAATGGAGTGGAATGTGGAATCGAATGTGGACTGGAATGGAATGCATGTGGAATGGAATGTGGAATGGAATGGAATGGAAAATGGAATGCAATGTGGAATGCAATGTGGAATGGAAATTGTGGAATGGAATGTGGAATGTAACGGAAAGGAACGTGGAATGGAATGGAATGGAATGTGAAATGGAATGGAATGGAATATGGAATGCAATGTGGAATGCAGTGTGGAATGGAAATTGTGGAATGGAATGTGGAATGGAAAGGAATGGAATGTGGTGTGGAATGGAAAGGAATGGAATGTGGTGTGGAATGTGGGATGGAATGGAATGCAACTGGAAATGGAAAGTGTAATGGAATGGAATGCAACGTAGGATGGAACTTGGAATTGAATGTGGAATGGAGCGTGGAATGGAATGTGGAATGGAATGTGGAATGGAACGTGGAATGGAATGGGATGGAACGTGGAATGGAAAGTGGAATGGAACGTGGAATGGAATGTGGAAGGGAATATGGAATCGAATGTGGAATGTAATGTGGATTGTAAAGGAACGGAATGTGCAATTGAAATGAATGTTATGTGGAATGGAATGCAATGGAATGTGGAATGGAATGTACAAAGTAATGGAATGGTTTTTAGAATAGAATGTGGAATGGAATGGAATGGAATCGGGAATGAAATGGAATGGAAATGTATGGAATGTGGAATGGTATGGAAATTTAAGGAATGTGGAACGGAATGGAATGGAACGTGGAATGGAACGCGGAATGGAATGTGGAATGGAATGGAACGGAATGTGTAATGGAAGGGAACAGAAGGTGGAATGGAATGTGGAATGGAATGGAATGATTTGGAATGGAATGGAATATGGAATGGAATGGAATATAATGTGGAAAGGAAAGGAATGATATGGAATGTGGAATGGAATGGAATAGAATGTGTAATGCAATGTAGTGTAATGTTGAATGAAATTTAATGGAATGTGGAATGGAATGGAATAGAATGGAATGTGAAATGGAATGGAATGGAATGTGGAATGGAAAGTAATGGAATGGAAAGGAAAGTGGAATTGAACGGAATTTTGAACTGGAGTGGAATGGAATGCAATGGGGAATAGACTGGGGAATGGAAAGGAATGGAAGGTGGAATGCAATGTGAAATGCAATGTGGAATGGAACATGGAATAGAATGAAATGGAAAGTGTAATATAAGGGAATGGAACGTGGAATGGAATGGTATGGAACATGGAATGGAATGTGGAATAGAATGTGGAATATAACGTGGAATGGAATGTGGAAGGGAATGTGGAACGGTATATGGAATGGAATGTGGAATGCAATGGAAAAGAATGTGGAATGGAATGTGGAATGGAACGGAATGGAACGGAATATGCAATGGAATGGGGAATGGAGTGGAATGGAATGTGGAATGGAACGGTATGGGAAGTGGAATGGAATGGAATGGAACGTGGAATGGAATGTGGAATGGAATGGTATGGAATGTGGAATGGAATGGACTTTAAAGGAACATGGAATGGAATGTGGAATGGAATGTGGAATGGAATGTGGAATGGAATGTGGAAAGGAAAGTAATGGAATGTGAAATGGAATAAAATGGAATGCGGTATAGAATGGAATGGAATGTGGAATGGAATAGAATGGAATGGAATATGAAACAGAATGTGGAATGGAATGTGAAATGGAATGTGGAATGGAATGTGGAACGGAATGAAATGTAACGTGGAATGGAATGGAATGGAAGGTGGAATGAAATGGAATGGAATGTGGAAGGGAAAGTGGAATTGAATGAGTAATGCAATGTGGAATGAAATGGAATATCATGTGGAATGGAATGTGGAATGGAATGGAGTGAAATGTGGAAGGGAATGTGCAATGGAATGTGGAATGAAATGGAATGCAATGGGGTATGGAATGTGGAAAGGAATGTGGAATGTATACTGGAATAGAACTTGGAATGGAAAGTGGAATGGAATTGAATGGAATGTGGAATGCAACTTGGAATGGAACCTGGATTGGAACGTGGAATGGATTGTGCAATGGAAAGTGGAATTGAATGTGCAATGGAATGTAGAATGGAAAGGGGAATGGAATGGAATTGAAAGTGGAAAGGAACGTGGAATGGAACGGAATGGAACATGGAATGGATGTTGAATAGAATGTGGCATGGAATGGAATGTAGAATGGAAAAGTTTGCAATGTTGAATGGAACGGAATTGAATGGAACGTGGAATAGAATGTAATGGAATGGAATGTGGAATGGAATGTGGAATGTAATGTGTAGTGGAATGGAATGGAATGTGGAATGGAAGGGAAAGGAAAGTGGAATGGAATGGAATGGAATAGAAGGTTAAATGGAATGTGGAAAGGAATGTGATATGGAATGTGGAATGGAATTTGGAAGGGAATGAAATGGAACGTTGAATGGAATGGAATGGAAGGTGGAAAGGCATGGAATGGATCGTGCAATGGAACCTGGAATGGAACATGGAACGGAACGTGGAAAGGAATGTGCAATGGAAAGTGGAATGAAAGAGAAAGTGGAATGTGATGGAATGGAACATGGAATGGAACATGGAATGGAACGTCTAATGGAACGTGGAATGGAACGTGGAATGGAAAGGAATGGAAAGTGGGAAGGAATGTGGAATGGAACGTGGAATGGAAAGTTGAATGGAGTGGAATCAAATGTGGAATGAAATGTGAAATGGAATGGAAAGAAATGTGGAATGCAATGTGGAATTGAATGGAATAGAAAGGAATGCGGAATGCAATGTGGAACGGAATGGAATGTGGAATGCAATGTGGAATGGAATTTAATTTAATGTGGAATGGAATGTTGAATGGCACGTGGAATGGAAAGTGGAATGGAATGGAATGGATTGTGTAACGAATTGTGGAATGGAACAGAATGCAATGTGAAATGGAATGTGGAATGGAATGTGGAAAAGAAAGTGGAATGGAATGGAAAGGAATTTGGAATGAACGTGGAATTGAATGGAAAGGAAAATGGAATGGAACGTGAAATGGAAAGTGGAGCGGAACGAGGAATGGAATGTGGAAAGGAAGATGGAATTGAATGTGAAATGGAATGTGGAATGCAATGGAATGGAATGTGGGATTGAATGGAATGGAATGGAATGGAATGTGGAGTGGAATCTTTAATGGAATGAAATGGAATGTGGAATGGATTGGAAGGTGGAATGTAATGTAATGGAATGTGGAATGGAATGTGGTGTGGAATGTGGAATGGAACGGACAGTGTAATGGAATAGAATGTGGAATGGATTGAAATGGAATGCAATGTAGAATGGAATGAAATGGAATGTGGAATGGAATGGAATGGAATGTGGAATGGATTAGAAAGTGGAAGGAAATGGAATGGAATGGAATGTAGAATGGAATGCAACGGAATGGATATGAATGGAATGTGGAATGGAATGGAATGTAATGTGGAATTGTATAGAATGTGGAATGGAATGAAGTGGCATGGAATGTGAAATGGAATGGAATAGAAAGTGGAATGGAATGGAATGGCATGTGAAATTAAATGGAATGGAATGTAATGTGGACTGGAATGTGGAATGGAAAGTGGACTTCAATGTGGAAAGTACTGTAATGGAAAGTGTAATGGAACGTGGAATGGAATGGAATGGCAGTGTAATAGATATTGGAATGGAAAGTGGAATGGAACGTAGAATGGATTAGAATGGAAAGCGGAATTCAATGGAATGGAATGTGCAATGGAATGGAATGGAAAAGTGTATGGAATGCGGAATGGAATGGAATGCAGAATGGAATGTGCAATGGAATGGAATGGAATGTGGAACGGAACTGAATGTGGAACGGATTGGAATGGAATGGAATGTGGAATGGAACAGAATGTGGAATGGAATGGAAAGGAATGGAATGTGGAATGTCATGGAATGGAATATGGAATGGAGTGGATTGGAATGAAATGCAATGGAATGTGGAATGGAATGGAATGGAATGTGGAATGGACTGGAATGGACTGTGGAATGGAACGTGAAATGGAATGGTATGGAATGTGAAATGGAATGTGGAATGGAACGGAATGGAATGTGGAATGGAATGTGGTATGGAATGCAATGGCTTTTAGAATGGAAGGTGGAATGGAATGGAATGAGGCATGGAATGGAATAGAATGTGTAAAGGAATGGAATGGAATGTGGAATGGAAAGTGGAATCGAATGGAAAGGAATGTGCAATGGAACGGAAGGGATTGTGGAACGGAATGTGGAATGTAATGTGAAACGGAAACTGGAATGGAAAGGAATGCAATGTGGAATGGAATGTGGAATGGAATGGAATGGTAATCAGTATGGAATGGAAGGGAATGTGGAACGGAATGGAATGGAATCTAATGTGCAATGAAATGGAATGGAATGGAATGCAATGGAATGGAAAGCAATGTGGAACGAAATGGAATGGAATGTGGAATGCAATGGAATGGAATGTGGAATGCAATGGAATGGAATGTGGAATAGAATGCAATGGAATTTGAAATGGACTGTGGAATGAAATGGAATGGAATGTGGAATGGAATGTAGAATGGAATCGAATGGAATGGAATGTAGAATGGAAAGTGGAATGGAATAGTATGTGGAATGGAATGGAATGGAATTTGGAAAGGAATGGAAAGTAATAGAACGTGGAACGGAATGTGGAATCAAATGTGGAATGGAATGGAATGGAAAGTGGAATGGAATGTAAAGGAATGTGGAATGGAAAATGAAATGGAATGTGAAATGAAATGGAAAGGAATGTGGAATGGAATGGAATGGAATGTGGATTGGAATGGAATGGAATGTGGAATGGAAAGGAATGGAATGGAATGAAATGTGGAATGTAATGTGGAATGGAATGTGAAATTGAAAGTGGAATGGAATGTGAAACGAAATGGAATGGAATATGGAATTGAAAGGAATGGAAGATGGAATGCAAGGGAATTGAAAATGGAATGGAACGTGGAATGGAACTTTGAATGGAACGTGGAATGTAATGTGGAAAGAATGGGGAATGGAATGGAATGTGGAATGGAATGGAATGGACAGTGAAATGGAATGAGGAATGGAATGGAATTGAATGTGGAATGGAAAGAAATGGAACATGGAATGGAATGGAATATAATGTGGAATGGAATGAAATGAAAAGAAATGTGGAATGGAATGGAATAGAATGGAATATGGAATGGAATGGAATGGAATGGAGTGCGGAATGGAATGGAATGGAATGAAATGTGGAATGAAATGGAATGGAATGCAACGTGGAATGGAATGGAATAGAAGGTGGAATAGAATGGAATAGAATGTGGAATGGAATGTATAATGCAATGGAATGGAATTTGTAATGGAATGTGGAATGGAACGTGGAATTGAATGGGGAATGGAATGGAATGGAAAGTGGAATGGAAGGTGGAATGGAATGTAATGGAAAGTGAAATGGAATGTGGAGTGGATTGTGGAATGGAACGTGTAATGGAATGTGGAATGGAATGCATTGTAATGAGGAATTGAATCTGGAATGGAATGGAAAGCAATGTGGAATGGAATGTGGAATGGAATGGAATGTGGAATGGATTGTGAAATGGAACGTGGAATGGAATGTGGAATGGAATGCAAAATGGAACGTGGAATGCAATGGAATGGAATGGAATAGAACTTGGAAAGGAGCATGGAACGAAATGTGGAATGAAACATGGAATGGAATGTGGAATGGAAAGTGGAAAGGAATGTGGAATGCAATGTGGAATGCAATGGAATAGATTGTGAAATGGAATGTGGAATGGAATGGAATGGAATGCCATCTACAATCGAATATGGAACTGAGTGGAATGGAATGTGGAATGGAATGGTACGGAAAGTGAAATGGAATGGAATCGAATGGAACGTGGAATGGAATGTGGAATGGAATGAGGATTGTAATGTAATGCAATTAGAAATGGAATGTGGAATAGAATGGAATGCCTTGGAATGTGGAATAGAATGTGGAATGAAATGCGGAATGGAATGGAATGGAATGTGGAATGGAATGGTATGTAATGGAAGTGAAATGTGGAATGGAATGGAATAGAGTGTGGAATGGAATGTGGAATGGAATGTCGAAAGGAAAGCCGAATGGAATGAGAAATGGAATGGAATGGAATGTGTAATGGAATCTGGAATGGAATGTGGAATGGAATGTAACTGAATGTGGAACGGAATGCGGAATGGAATGTGGAATGGAGCATGGAATGGAATGTGGAATTGAGTGGAATGGAACGGAATGGTATGAGGAATGGAAAGTGGAATGGAACGTGCAATGGAAAGTGGAATGGACGCTCGAATGGAACGTGTAATGGTACGTGGAATGAAATCTGGAATGTAGTATGCAATGGATCGTGAATTGAATGGAGCGTGCAAAAGAATATGGAATGGAATGTGGAATGGAATGGAATGGAATGTGGAATGGAATGGAATGGAATGTGGAATGGAATGAAATAGAATGTGGAATGGAATGGAAAGGAATTGAATGGAATGGGAATGGAATGGAATGGTATGTGGAATGCAATGGAATGGAAAGAAATGAGGCATTGAATGGAAAGGAATGTGGAATGGAATGGAATGGAACGTACAATGGAATGTCAAATGGAGTGGAATAGATCGAGGAATGAAATCGAATGGAAAGTGTAACAGAATGTGGAATGGAATGTGGTGTGGAATGTGGAATGGAATGGAATGGAATGTGGAATGGAATGGAATGGAAAGCGGAATAGCATGGAATGGAATGGAATGGAATGCCGAATGGAATGGAGTGGAATGTGGAATGTGGAATGGAATGGAATGGAATGTGGAATGGAATGGAATGGAAAGCGGAATAGCATGGAATGGAATGGAATGGAATGCCGAATGGAATGGAGTGGAATGTGGAATGCAGAGCAAAGGAATGAAATGTGGAATTGAGTGGAATGGAACTTGGAATGGAATGGAAAGAAATGTGGAATGGAATGGAATGGAACATGCAATGGAATGTGGAATGGAATGTGGAAAGGAATGTGGAATTGAATGGAATGGAATGTGGAATGGAATGGAAAAGGTTGTGGAATGGAATGTGGAAAAGAATGTAATGTGGAAAGGAACGGAATGGAATGTGGAATGGAATGTAATGGAATGTGTAAAGGAACATGGAATGGAATGTGGAATGCCACGTGGAAGGGAATGGAATGGAATGTTGAAAGAAGTGTGGAATATAATGTGGAATGTTATGAGGAATGGAATGGAATAGAATGTGGAATGGAATGGAATGTAATGTGGAATGGTATGTGGAATAGAATGTGTAGTTGAATCTGGAATTGAAAGGAATTGAATGCTTAATGGAATGTAATGTAATGTGGAAAGCAATGTCAAATGGAATGCAATGGAATGTGGAATGTAACGGAATGGAATGTGGAATGGAATGTGGAATGGAACAGAATGGTATGAGGAATGGAAAGTGGAATGGAACGTGCAATGCAATGGAATGGAATGTGGATTTGAATGGAATGGAAAGTGGAATGGAACGTGGAATGCAACATGGAATTGAACGTGGAATGCAACGCGGAAACGAATTGATTGGAATTTGGAATGGAATGAGGGATGGAAAGGAATGGAATGTGGCATGGAAAGTGGAATGGAATGGAATGGAATGTGGCTTGCAATGTGTTATGGAATGTGGAATGGAATGGATTGGATTCTGGAATGGAATGTGAAGAGGAATGTAAAGGAATGTTAAATAGAATGTGGAATGGAATGTGGAAAGGAAGAGAAAGGAATGTGCAATGGAATGTGGAATGGAGTGTGGAATGGAACTTGGAATGGAATGCAATGGAATGTGGAATGCAACGTGGAGTGGCATGGAATGATATCTGCCATGGAACGTAGAATGGAATCAATGGAATGTGGACTGGCACGTGGAATGGAATGGAATGGAATATAAAGTAATGGAATGGAATGTGGAATGGAATGGAATGGAATGTGGACTGGAATGCGGAATGGAATGTGAAACAAAATGTGGAATTGAATGTAATGGAATGTGGAATGGAATGTGGAATTCAATAGATTGGAATGTGGAATGCAGGGTGGAATGGAATGTGAAATGGAATGGAATGGAATGGAATACAATGCGGAATGTAATGTGGAATGGAATGGAATGGAATGTGGAACGGAATGTGGAATGCAATGTGTAATGCAATGTGGAACAAAATGTGCAATGGAATGGAATGGAATGTGGAAAGGAATGTGGAATATAATGCATTGGAAGGTGGAATGGAATGTGGAATGGAATGTGGAATGAAACATGGAATGTATCGTGGAATTGAATGTAATGGAACTTGCAATACAGTGGAATGGAATGGAAAGGAATGTGGAATGGATTGTGGAATGGAAAGTGGAATGGAAAGTGAAAAGGAATGTGGAAAGGAATGAAATGGAATGCGGAATGGAATGTGAAATGGAGTGTGGAAAGGGATGGAAAGGAACGTTGAAGGAAATGTGGAATGGAATGAGGAATGGAATGGAATGTGGAAGGAAACGTGGAATGGAATGTGGAATGGAATGTGGAATGGAATGTAATAAAATGTGGAATGAAATGTGGATTGGAATGGAATGGAATGTGGAATGGAATGCATTGGAATGTCGAATGGAAAAGGAATAAAAATTAATGGAAAGTGGAATGGTATTTGAAATGGAATGGAAAGTAATGGAGTGGAATGTGGAATGGAATGGAATGGAATAAGGAATGCAATGTGGAATGGAATTTGGAAGGGAACCTGGAATGGAATGGAATGTGGAATGGAAGGGAATGGAAAGTGGACAGGAATGTGCAATGGAATGCAATGGAATGTGGATTGGAATGGAATGGAATGTGGAATGGAATGTGGAATGGAATGTGGAATGGAATGGAATTGATTGTGGAATGGAATGGAATGGAATGGTATGGAATGTGGAATGGAGTGTAATGGAATGTGGAATGGAAAGTGGAAAGGAACATGGAATTGAACGCGGAATGGAAAGTGGAATGCCACGTGGAAGGGAAACGAATGGAATGTGGAATGTAAAGTGGGATGGAAAGGAATGCAAAGAGGAATGGAATGTGGAATGGAATGTGCAATATAATGGAATGGTATATGGAATGGAATGTGAAATGGAATGGAAAGGAATTTGAAATGGAATGTGGAATGGAATGTGGAATGGATCGTGGAATGGAACGTGGAATGGTATGGAAAGTAACTTACATTGGAAAGTGGAATTGAATGGATTGGAATGTTGAAAAGAATGTGGCAAGGAATGTGAAAAGTAATGGAGTTCCTTGTGGAATATAATGTGGAATGGAATGGAATGGAATTTGCTATGGAATGTTGAATGGAACGTGGAATGGAATGTGGAATGGAATGGCAAGGAATGTGGAATGGAACCTGCAGTGGAATGTGGAATAGAACGGAATATAATGTGGACTGGAATGTGGAATGTAATGTGGAAAGGAAAGTGGTATGGAATGGAATGCATTGTGGAATGGAAAGTGGAATAGAAAGTTGAATGAAATTTGGATTTAAAGGAATGTAATATGGAAAGAAGTGTGGAATAGAATGTGGAATGGAATGTGGAATGGAATGGAATAGAATGTGGAATGGAATGGAATGGAATGTGGAATGGAATGTGGAATAGAATGTGGAGTGGAATGTGGAATTGAATGGAATGGAATGTGGAATGGAATGGAATGGAATGTGGAAAGCAATGTCAAATTGAATACAATGGAATGTAGAATCGAACGGAATGGAATTTGGAATGGAATGTGGAACGGAACGTGGAATGGAACGGAATGGTAGGAGGAATAGAATGTGGAATGGAATGTGGAATGGAATGGAATGGCATGTGCAGTGGAATGGAATGGAAAGTGGAACGGAATGGAATGGAATGTGGTATGCAATGTGGAACGGAATGTGGAATGGAAGAGATTGCATTGGGGAATGGAATGTGAAGTGGAATACAACGGAATGTGTAATGGAACAAGGAATGGAATGTGGAATGGAATAGAATGTGAACAGAATGTAATGGAATGGAATGTGGAATGGAACGTGGGATGGAATGGAATGGAATGTGGAATATAAAGGAATGGAAGGAAATGGAATGTAGAATGGAATGTGGAATGGAATGGAATGGAATGGAATGTGGAATAGAAGGTGAAACATAGTGGAAAGCAATCAGGAATGGAATGGAATGGAATGGTATGGAATTTCGAATGGAATGGAAGGGAATAGTATGGAATTTGGAATGGAATGGAATGGAATGTGGAATGGAAAGTCTAATGGAATGTAATGGAATGGAATTGAGTGGTAAGGAATTTGGAGTGGAATGGAATGGAACGTAGAATGGAATGTGGAATGGAAGGGAATGGAATGTTAATGGAATGTGGAATTAAAATTGGAAAGGAATGGAATGCTGTGGAATGAGGAATGGAATGGAATGCAATGGAATTTAATGGAAGTGGAAAGGAATGGAATGGAATGAGGATTTGAATGGAATGGGAAGTGGAATTGAATGGAATGGAATGAGGATTGGAAACGCATGGAATAGAATGGAAGGTGGAATTTAATATGAAATGGAATGTGGAATGAAACGCGGAATGGAATGCAATGGAATGTTGAATGGAATGTGGAAAGGAATGTAGAATGGAATGTAATGGAATAGAATGTGGAATGGAATGTGGAAAGGAATGTGTAATGGAACATGGAATAGAACGGAATGGAATGTGGAATGGAATGTGGAATAGAATGTGAAATGGAATGTGGAATTTAATGTGGAATGGAAAGTAAAGGAAAGTGGAATGGAATGTTGTATGGAATGTGTAACGGAAAGTGTAATGGAATGGAATGGATTGTGGAATAGAAGGTGGAATGGAATGGAACTTGGAATGGAACTTGGAATTCAACAGCAAATGGAAGGTGGAAAGGAATGTGGAATGGAACGTGGAATGGAATATGGAATGGAATGGAATGGAACGTGGAATGGAATGGGGAATGGATCGTTGAATGGAAAGTGGAATGGAATGAAATGGAAAGTGGATTTGAATGTGGAAGAGAAAGTGGAATAGAAAGTGAAGTGGAATGTGGAATGGAATGTTCAATGGAAAGGAAAGGAATGTGGAAAGGAATGGAATGGAATGTGGAATGGAATGGAATGGAATGTAGACCGGAATGGTATGGAAAGGATCGGAATGTGGAACGGAAGTTGGAACGGAACGTGGAATGGAAAGCAATGGAACGTAGAATGGAAAGTGGAAAGGAACGTGCAGTGGAAGGTGGAATGAAATGCGGAATGGAATGGAATAGAAGGTGGAATGGACAGTGGAATGGAATGGCATGGAATGTGGAAAGGAATGTAATCGAATGTGGAATGGAATGTGGAATGGAATAGATTGGAATGTGGAATGTAATGGATTGGAATGTGGAATGGCATGTGGAATTGACTAGAATGTAATGGATTGGAATGTGGAATGGAATGTGGAATGGAATGGAATGGAATGTGGAATAGATTGTGGAAAGGAATGTGTAATGCAATGTGGAATTGAATGGAATGGAATGTGGAATGGAACGTGGAATGGAATGGAATGGAATGTGGAATTCATTGGAATAAGGAATGAAATGTGGAATGGAATGAAATGTATTATGGAATGTAATGTGGAATGGAATGATGAACGGAACGTGGAATGGAATGTGGAATGGAATGTGGAATGGAATGTGAAATAGAATGGAATGAATTGTGGAATGGAATGTGGAATTGAATGGAATGGAACTTGGAATGGAACTTGGAATGGAACGTGGAATGGAACGTGGAATGTGCAACGGAATGGAATGGAATGATGAATGGAATGGAAGGGAAAGTGGATGGAATATGGAATGGAATGGAATGGATTGGGGAATGTAATGTGGAGTGGAAAGGGATGTGCAATGGAATGTGGAATAGTATGTGGAATGGAATGGAAATGAATGTCAAAAGGAATGGAACAGAATATGGAATGCAACATGGAATGGAATGGAATGGAATGTGGAATGGAAAGCAATGGATCGTGGAGTAGAACGTGGAATGGAATGTGGAATGGAATATGGAATGGAATAGAAAGGAATGCGTAATGGACTGGAATGGAATGTCTAATAGAAAGGATAGGAATGGAATGTGCAATAGAATGGAATGGAAAGGAAGGTGGAACGGAATGTGGAATGGAATGTTTTGGAATGTGGAATGGAATGGAATGTGGAAAGGAATGGAATGGAATGTGGAATGGAATGAGGAATGGAACATGGAATGGAACGTGCAATGGAATTGAATGCAAATTTGGATGGAACGTGGAATGGAACGGAAAGGAATGTGGAATGGAATGTGGAAGGGAATGTGGGACGGAACGTGGAACGGAATGGAAAGGAACGTGGAATGCAACATAGAATAGAATGTGGAATGGAACGTGGAATGGAATGCAATGGAATGTGGAATGAAATGTGAAATGGAATGTGGAATGGAATGGAATGGAATAGAATGTGGAATGGACTGTGGAAAGGAAAGTGTAATGGAATGTGCAATAGAATCGAATGGAATGTGGAATGGAATGTGGAATAGAATGTGAAATGGAATGTGGAATTTAATGTGGAATGGAACATAATGGAAAGTGGAATGGAAAGTGGTATGGAATTTGGAATGCAAAGTGTAACGGAATGGAATGGAATGTGCAATGGAAGGTGGAATGGAATGGAACGTTTTTTGAATGTTGGAATGCAACGAGGAATGGAATGCAATGGAACGTCGAATGGAAAGTGGAATGGAACCTGGAATGGAAGGTGGAATGAAACGTGGAATGGAATGGAATAGAAGGTGGAATGTAATGTGGAATGGAATGAGGAATGGGATGGAATGGAATGTGGAAAGGAAGGTAATAGAATGTGGAATGGAATGTGGATAGGAATGTGGAATGGGATGTGGAATGGAATTGAATGGAATGCGGAAAGGAATGTGTAGTGGAATCTGGAATCGAATGCGTAATGGAATGGAATGGAATGTGGAATGGAATGTGGAATGAAATTGGGAATGGAGTGGAAAGGAATGTGGAATGTAATGTGGATTGGAATGCAATGGAATGTCGAATGGAATGTGAAATGCAATGTAATGGTATGTGAAATGCAATGGAATGGAATGTGGAATGGAGTGGAATGGATTCTGGAATGGAATGTGAAATAGAATGTGGAATGCAATGGAATGGAATGTGGAAAGGAAAGTGGAACGGAATGGAATGGAAAGTGGAAGGGAATGTGGAATGGAATGTGGAATGGAATGTGGAATGGAATGGAATGGAAAGTTGAATAGAATGTGGACTGGAATGGAATAGAATGTGGAAAGGAATCTGGAATGGAATGGAATGGAATGTGGAATGGAATGTTGTAAAGAATGAGGAATGGAATGGAATGGAATGTGGAATGGAATATAATGGAATGTGGACTGGAATGTGGAAGAGAATGTGGAATGGAATGTGGAATGCAATGTGGAGTGTCATGTGGAATTCAAAGGAATGGATCGTGGAAAGGAATGTGGAACGGAATATGGAAAGTAATGTGTTAAGTAATGGAATGGAATGTGGAATGGAACGTGAAATGGAATGTGGAATGGAATGGAATGTGGAATGGAACGTGGAATGGAAAGTGGAATGAAACATGGAATGGAATGGAATGGAATGTGGAATGGAAGGTGGAATGGAATGTGAAATGGAATGGAATGTGGAATGGAATGTGGAAAGGAATGTGTTATGGAATGTGGAACAAAACAGAATGGAGTGTGGAATGGAATGTGAAATGGAATGGAATGGAATGGAATGGAATGCGGAATGGAATGTTGAATAGAATGTGAAGTGGAATGTTGAATGGAATGTGGAATGAAATGTGGAAAGTAATGGAATGGAATGTGGAATGGAATGTGGAATGGAAATGAATGGAACGTTCAATGGAATGGAATGGAATGTGGAGTGGAAAGGAAAGGAATGTGGAATTGAATGTGGAATGAAATGGAATGGAATGAGGAATAGAATGTGGAATGCAATGGAATGGAATGTGGAATGGAAAGGAATGGAACGGAATGTGGAAAGGAATGCAATGGAATTTGGAATTTAATGCAGTGTGGAATGGAATGGAATCTGGATTTGAATGCAGAATGGAATGGAATTGAATGCAGAATGGAGTGGTACGGAATGTGGAAATAAATGGAATGTAATGTGGAATGGAAAGGAGTGGAACAAGGAATGGAACATGGATGGAATGTGGAATGTGGAATTTAATGTGGAATGGACATGAATGAAACGGAATGGAATGTGGAATGGAATGTGGAATGGAATTGAATGGAAAGTGGAATGGAATGTGGAATGGAATGGAATGGAATGTGTAATGGAATGTCGAATGGAATGGAATGGAATGTGGAATGGAATGGAATGGAAAGGAATTAAATGCCGAATGCAATGCGGAATTGAATGTGGAATGGAATATGGAATGGAATGTGGAATGAAGTGTGGCATGGAATGGAATGGAATGTGGAAGGGAAGTTAGAATGGAACGTGGAATGGAATGCAATGGAACGACAAATGGGAAGTGGAATGGAACGTGGAATGGAAGTTGGAATGAAACGTGGAATGGGATGAATTAGAAGATGGAAAGCAATGGGGAATGGAATGTGGAATGCAGTGAAATTAAATGTGGAAAGGAATGTAGTCGAATGTGGAATGGAATTTGGAGTGGAATGGAATGGAAAGTAAAATGGAATGTGGAATGGAATGGAACGGAATGTGGGTGTAAATGTGTAATGGAATGCGGAATGGAATGGAATGTGGAATGGAATGGGGATTGGAATGCCATGGAAAGTCAAATGGAAAGTGGAATGGAATGGAATGGAATGTGGAATGCAATGGAATGGAATGTGGAATGCAATGGAATGGAATGTGGAATAGAAAGGAATGGAATCTGGAATGGAATGCGGAACAGAATGTGGAATGGAATGGAATGGAGTGTGGAATGGAAAGTGGAATGTAATGGAATGGAATGCGGAAGGGAATGTGGAATGGAATGTGGAATGAAATGTGCAAAGGAATGTGGAATGGAATGTGCAATGGAATGAAATGGAATGTGGAATGGAAAGGAATGGAATGTGGAATGGCATGTGTAATGGAAAGGTATGGAATGGAATGTGGAATAGAAGTTGGTGTGGAATGGAATGGAATGGAATGGAATGGAATGTGGAATGGAATGGAATGCAATGCTATGTTTAATGGAATGGAATGGAATGTGGTATGGAATGTGGAATGGAATGTGAAATGGAACGTGGAATGAATTGTGCAATGAATTGTGGAATGGAATGTGCAATGGAATGGAATGGAATGTGGAATGGAAAGGAATGGAATGTGGAATGGCAAGTGGAATGGAATGGTATGGAATGGAATGTGGAATAGAAGTTGGAATGGAATGTAATGTAATGGAATGGAATGTGGAATGGAATGGAATGCTATGTTTAATGGAATGGAATGGAATGTGGTATGGAATGTGGAACATAATGTAATGTAGTGGAATGTGGAATTGAATTTGGAATGGAATAGAATGGAATGTGGAAAGGAATGTGGAATGGAATGGACTGGAATGTGGTATGGATTGTGAATTGGAATGGTATGCAATGTGGAATGGAATGAAATGGAGAGGAATGTGGAAAGGAAGGTGGAATGGAATGTAATGTAATCTGGAATGGAGTGCGGAATGGAATGGATTGGAATGTGGAGTGGAATTTGGAATGCAATGGAATGCGATGTGGAATGGAATGGAATGAAACTTGGAATGGTTCATTGAAAGTAAGGTGGAATGGAACTTGGAATTGAAGGAGCACTGGAACGTGGAATGGAACTTCGAATGGAATATGGAATAGAATGGAATGGAATGCGGAGTGGAATGGAATGGAATGTGGAATGGAATGGAATGAAACTAGCATTGAGGAACAGAATTTGTAATAGAATGGAATGGAAAGGAATGTGGAATGGAATGTGAACTGGACAGGAATGGAATGTGGAACAGAATGGAATGGGATGTGGAATGGAATGAAATCGGGAATGAAATGCAACGTGGAATGGAATGCAATGGAATATGGATTGGAAAGGAAAGGAATGTAGAATGGAATGGAATGGAATGGAAGGCGAAATGGAATGTGGAATGTAATGTGAAATGGAAAGTGTTATGGAATGTGGAATGCAATGAAATGTAACGTGGAATGCACAGGAGTGGAACGTGGAATGGAATGGAATGGAATGTCAAATGGAAAGTGGAAAGGAACGTTCAATGGAAAGTGTAATGGAACGTGGAATCGAATGTGGAGTGAAATGGAATGGAACGTGGAATGGAATGTGGAATGGAATGGAACGGAATGTGGAATGGAATGTAGAATAAAAATGTAATGCCATGTGGAATGGAATGTGGAATGGAATGGAATGGAATGGAATGGAATGGAATGAGGAATGGAATGTGGAATGCAAAATGGAATGGAATATGGAACGGAATGTGGAATGGAAAGTGGAATGGAATGTGGAATGGAAGAGAATGGAATGGAATGGAATGTGGAAAGGTGTAGAAAGAAAGGTGGAATGGAATGGAATGGAATGTGGAATGGAATGTGAAGTGGAATGGAGTGGAATGCAATGGAATGGAATGGAATGGAATGTAGAATGGATTGCGGAATGGAATGGAGTGGAATGTAAGGCAATGGAATGCAATGGGGAATGGAACGTGGAAAGGAACTTGGAATGGAGTACGAAATGGAATGAGGACTGCTATGCAGTGGAATGGAAGGGTAAGTGTAATGGAATGAAATGCAATGTGGAATGGAATGGAAAGGAATAGAATAGAATGGAATGAGTATAATGGAATGGAATGGAATCTGGAATGGAATGTGGAATGGAATGTGGAATGGAATCTGGAATGGAACGTGGAATGGAATGGAACGTGGAATGGAACGGAACGTGGAATGGAATGGAATGGAATGTGGAATGGAATGGAAAGGGATGGAATGGAATGTGGAAAGCAAGGTGGAATGAAACATGGCATGGAACGCGGAATGGAACGTGGAGTGGAAAGTGTAATAGGAGGTGCAATGGAATGTAATGGAATGAGGAATGGAATGGAATGGAATGTGGAATGGAATGGAAGACAATGTGAAATGGAATGGTATGGAATGTGGAATGGAATGGAATGGAATGGAACGTGGAAGATAATCCAATGGAATGTTGAATAGAATGGAATGAAATGGAATGTGCAATGTAATGTAATTGAATGCAATGTGGACTGAAATGGAATGGAATGGATTGGAATGTGGAACAGAATGGAATGGAATGCGGAGTGAAATGCGTAACGGAGTGAAATGCGGAATGGAATGAAATGGAATATGTAATGGAATTGAACAGAATGTGGAATAGAATGTAATGGTATGTGGAATGGAACGTGGAAAGGAATGTGGAATGGAATGTGGAATGGAATGGAATGGAATTTGGAAAGGAATATGGAATTGAATGGAATGGAAAGTGGAATGGAATGGAATGGAATGTGGAATGGAATCAAATGGAATGCGGAATGGAAATTGGAAAGAAACGTGGAATGCAATGTGGAAAGGAATGTGGAATGGAATCGAATGGAATGTGGAAAGGAATGGAATGGAATGGAAAGGAATGTGGAATGGATGTGGAATGGATTGTGGAATGGAATGCAGAAAGGAATGAGAAATGCAAAGGAATAGAATGGGGAGTGGAATGTGGAAAGGAGTGTGGAATAGAATGTGGAATTGAACAGAATGAATTCTGTAATTGAATGTGGAATGGAACGAGGAAAGGAGTTTGGAATGCAAAGTGGAATGGAACGGATTCGAGTGTGGGATGGAATGTTGAATGGACCGGAATGGAATGTGGAATGGAATGTAGAATGGAAAGTGAAATGAAATGGAATTGAACGTGGAATTGAACGTGGAATGGAAAGTAATGGGACGTGGAATGGAATGTTTAATAGAATGTGGAATGTGATGAAATGGAAAGTGAAATATAATGTGGAATGGAGTGTGAAATAGAATGTGGAATGGAATGTGGAATGAAATGTGGAATGGAATGTGGAATGGAACGGAATGGAATGTGGAATGGAATATGGAATGAAGTGTGGAATGAAATGTGTAATGCAACGGAATGGAATGTGGAATGGAATGTGGAATGGAATGGAATGGAATGGAATGTGCAATGGAATGGAATGGAAGGTGGAAAGGAAAGTGGAATGGAACTTTTAATGGAAAGTGAAATGGAACGTGCAGTGGAATGTGGAATGGAACGTGAAATTGAATGCAATGGAATGTGGAATGCAATGTTGTGGAATGGGGAATGTAATGTAATGGAATGTGGAATGTAATGTGGAATGGAATTGAATGGAATGTGGAATAGAATGTGGAATGGAATGTAATAGAATGGAATGTGGAATGGAATGTAATAGAATGGAATGTGGTATGCGGAATGGAGTGGAATGGAATGGATTGGAACATGGAATGAAATATGGAGTGGAACGTGGAATCGAAAATGGAATGGAATGTGGAAGGGAATGGGGAATAGAATGTGGAATAGAATGGAATGGAATGGAAAGTGGAATGGAATGTGTAATGGAATGGAATGGAATGTGGAATGGAATGGTATGGGATGTGGAATGCAATGGAATGTGGAATGAAATACAACGTTGAATGGAATGCAATGGAATATGAATTGGAACGGAAAGGAATGCGAAATGGAATGTAGCATGGAAAGTGAAATGGAATGAGGTATGGAAAGTGGAATGGAAAGAAATTGAATGTGGAATGGAATGAAATGGAACGTGGAATGAAAAGGATTGGAATGTGGAATGAAAAGGAGTGGAACGTGGAATGGAATGGAAGGGAATGTCAAATGGAAAGTGGAATGGAACGTGTAATGGAATGTGGAAAAGAACGTGGAAAGCAATGTTGAATGGAATGGAATTGAACGTGGAATGCAATATGGAATGGTATGGAATGGAATGGAATGGAATGTGGAATTGAAAGGAAGGGAATGTGAAATGGAATGTGGAATGGAATGGAATGCAATGTGGAATTGAAGGGAACGTGGAATGGAATGTAAAGGAATGTGGGTTGGAATTGAATGGAATGTGGAATGGAATGGAATGGAAAGCAATAGAAAGCAAAATGGAATGCGAAATGGAATGTGGAATGGAATGTGGAATGGAAAATGAAATAGAATGAAATAGAATGTGGAATGCAACGGAATGGAACGTGGAATTCTATGGAGTGGAACATGGATTGGAATGCAGAATGGAATGTGGAATGGAATGTGGAATGGAATGGAATACAATGTGGAATGGTATGCGGAAAGGAAAGTGAAATGGAATGTGGAATGGAATAGAATGTAATGGAATGTGGAATGGCATGATGAAAGGAATGGAATGGAATGTGGAATGGAATATGGAATGAAACGTAATGGAATGTGGAAGGGAATGTGGAATGGAAGGTGGAATGGAATGGAATAGAACTTGGAATGGAACGTGGAATGGAACGTGCAATGGATTGTGGAAATTAACGTGGAATGGAATGTGGAGTGCATTCAAATGGAATGTGAAATGGAATGGTATGTAATGTGGAATGGAAAGGAAAGGAATGAGGAATGGAATGGAATGGTATGGAATATAGAATAGAATTAAATGGAATGGAATGGAATGTGAAATGAAATGGAATGGATTGTGAAATGGAATGGAATGGAATGCAGAATGGAAAGGAAAAGAATGCGGAATGGAATGCAATGGAAAGGAATGGAATTTGGAATTGAATGGAATGGAATGTGGAATGGAATGGATTGGAATGGAAAGGAATAGAATTTGGAATTGAATGGAAAGGAATGTGGAATGGAATGGAATGGAAAGAGGAATGGAATTTGGAATGGAATTTGGAATGGAATGGAATGGAATGGAATGTGGAATGGAATGGAATGGACTGTGAAATGGAATGGAATGGAATTGAATGGAATGGAATTTGGAATGGAATAGAATGGAATGGAATGGAATGCAAAGCATAATGGAATGTAACGGAATGCGGAGTGGAATGGAATGGAATGGAATGTGGAATTGAATGGAATGGAATGTGGAAAGGAACTGAATGGAATGTGGAATGAAATGGAATGGAACGTAGAATGGAATCTGGAATGGAATTCGGAATGCAATGGGATGGAAACGAATGTGGAATTTAATAGTAAGGAATGTGTAATGGAATGGAATGGAATGTGGAATGGAATGGAATGGAATGTGGTATGGAATAGAATGGATCTTGGAATGGAATGTGGAATGGAATGTGGAAAGGAAACTGGAATGTATTGGAATGGAATGTGGAATGGAATAGAATGGAATGGAATGTGGAATGGAATGGAATGGAATATGGAATGAAATGGAATGGAATGTAGAATGGAATGTGGAATGGAATTCGGAATGGAATGTAATGGAAAGGAATGTGGAATTTAACAGAATGGAATGTGTAAAGGAAAGGAATGCTATGTGGAATGGAATATAATGGATCGTAGAATGAAATGTGGAATGGATTGTGGAAAGGAATGTGGAATGGAATGGAATGGAATGTGGAATGGAATTGAATGGAATGTGGAATGGAATGTAACGTGTAATGGAAAGCAATGGAATGTGGATTGGAATGTAAATGAATGTGGATTGTAATGCAATGTAATGGAATGGATTGTGTAAGGGAATGTGAAATGGAATTTGGAATGGAATGTGAAACTTAATGTGGAATGAAACGTGGAAACGAAAGAAATGCAACATGGAATGGAATTTAATGGAACGTGGAATGGAATGGAATGCAACATGTAATGGAACATAGAATGGAACGTGGAATGGAATGTGGAATGGAATGTGGAATTGAATGGGGAAGGGAATGGAATGGAATCGAATGTGAAATGGAGTGAGGAAAGGAATATGAAATAGAATGTGGAATGGAATGCTGAATGGAATGTGGAACGGAATGGAATGGAATGTGGAATGGAATGTGAAATGGAATGGAACGGAAAGAGGAATGGAATTAAAGGGAATGTGAAATGGAATGTGGAATAGAATGTGGTATGGAATGTAGAATGTAATGGAATGGAATGTGGAATCTATCATGGAATGGAACGTGTAATGGAAAGCGGAATGGAAAGCGGAATGGAATTTGGAATGGAACGTGGAATGGAATGGAATGGAATGTCGAATGGATTGAAATGCAATGGAATGCAATGCGGAATGCAATGGGATGGAATGAAGAATTGAATGGAATAGAATGGAATGTGAAATTGAATGGAATGGAACCTGGAATGCAATGTGAAAAGGAAAGTGGAATGGTAGTTGGAATAGAATGGAATGGAAAGTGGAATGGAATGGAATGGAATGTGGTATAGAATGGAATGGAATGGAATGTGGAATGGAATGTGAGGGAATGTGGAATGGAACTGAATGGTAGGTGGAATGGAATGGAATGTGGAATGGTATAGATCATGGAATGGAATGGAATGGAATGTGGATTGGAATTGAATGCAAAGTGGAATAGAATGGAATGGAATGGAACGTGAAATTGAATGCGTAAAGGAATGTGTAAACGAATGTGGAATGGAATGAATTGTAACGTGGAACGGAGTGCAGTGGAACGTGGAATGGAATGCAATGGAACGTGGATTGGAACGTGGAATGGAATGTGGAATGGAATGTGGAATGGAAAGTGGAATGGAATGGAATGTAGTGTGAAATGGAATGTGGAATAGAAGGTGGAATGGAATGTGGAATGGAATGGAATGGAAAGAAGAATGGAATATGGAATGGAATGGAATGGAATGTGGAATGGAATGTATAATAGAAAGGAATGGAATGTGGAATGGAATGGAAGGTGGAATGGAATGTATAATGGAAAGGAATGGAATGTGTAATGGAATCGAATGGAATGTGAAAAGGAATGTGGAAAGCAAGGTGGAATGGAACGTGGAATGGAATGGAATGAAACGTAGAATGGACTACGGAATGGAATTTCATGAAACCTGGAAGGGAATGGAATGGAATGTGGAATTGAACGTGGAAAGGAACGTGGCATGGAACGTAGAATGGAACATGGAATGGAATGTGGAATGGAACGTGGAATGGAATGGAATGGAATGGAATGCGGAATGGAATGGAATGGAATGAGGAATGGAATGTAATGGAAAAGAAAGTATAATTGAATGGAATGGAATGTAGAATGGAATGGAATGGAACGTGGAATGGTATGTGAAATGATATGTGGAATGGAATGTGGAATAGAATGGAATAGAAAGTGAAATGGAATGGAATGGAATGTGGAATAGAATGGAATGGAATGTGGAATGGAATGTGGAATGGTAGGGGGAATGGAATGGAATGGAATGTGGAATGGAACGGAATGGAATGTGGAATGGAATGTGGAATGGAGTGAAACGTGGAAAGGAATGGAATGGAAAGTGGATTTTAAATGAATTCAATGTGGATTAAAATGGAGTGTAATGGAATATGTAATTGAATGTGAAAACGAATGTGCAATGGAAAGAATTGGAACGTGAAATGGAGTGTAGTGGAACGTGGAATGGAATGTAATGGAATGTGGATTGGAACGTGGAATGGAATGTGGAATGGAATGTGGAATGGAATGGAATGTGAAATAGAATGTGGAGTGGAATGGAATGGAATGTCAAATGGAATGTGTAATGGAAGGAAATGGAAAGTGGAATCAAAAGTGGAATGGAATGGAATAGAACATGGAATGGAATGTGGTATGGAATGGAATGGAACGTGGAATGGAATAGAATGAAACTTGGAATGGAATGTGTAATGGAACGTGGAGTGCAATGTGGAAGGGAATGTGGTATGGAATGGAAAGAAATGTGGAATGATATGGAATGGAATGTGCAATGTAATGCAATGGAATGTGGAATGGAATTGAATGTTATTTGGAATGGAATGTGGAATGAAATAGAATGGAATGAACTGGTATGCAAAATGAAATGTGGAATGGAATATGTAATGTAACGTGGATTGGAATGTGGCATGGTATGAAGCGGGTCGTGGAATGTTATGGAAAGGAATGTGGAATTGAATGGAATGGATTGTGGAATGGAACATGGAATAGAACGCAGAATGGTACGTGGAAAGGAATGGAATGGAATGTGGATTGGAATGGAATGGAATGTGGAATGGAAAGTGAAAGGGAATGGAAACTGAAAGGAAATGCAATGGAATGTGGAATGGAAAGTGGAATAGAATGGAATGGAATGTGGAAAAGAATGGAATGGAATGTGGAATGCAATGTGGGATGGAATAGAATGGAATGTGGAAAGGAAATTGGAATGCAATGGAATGTGTAATGGAAAGCTGAACGCAATGTGGAGTGGAATGGATTGCAATGTGGAATGGAACGTGGAATGGAATGTATGGAATGTGGAATTGAATGGAATTGGTTTGTATGGAATGTGGAATGGAATGGAATGGAAAGTGAAATGGAACATGGAATGGAAATTGGAATGGAAGGTGGAATGGAACGTGGAATGGAATGTGGAATGTAATGGAAGGGAGTGTGGATTGGAATGCAATGGAATGTGGAACGGAATGGAATGGAATTGAATGGAATGTGAAATGGAATGTGGAATGGAATGTGAAATGCAATGTAGATTGGAATGCTGAATTGAATGACACAGAATGTAGAATGGAATGGAATGAAATGTGGAATTGAGTGAAATGGGATGTGGAATGGAATGAAATGAGATGTTTAATGGAAGTTGGAATGGAACGTGGAATGGAATGTGCAATGGAATGCGGAATGGAATGTCGAATGGAAAGGCATGGAATGTGGAAGTGATCGTGGAATGGAATGGAAAGGAAAGTGTAATGGAATGGGGAATTGGTCGTGGAATGGAAATGAAATTGAATGGAATGGAATGTGGAATTGAATGTGGAAAGGAATGGAATGGAATGGACTGTGGAATTGAATGCGTAATGGAATGGAATGGAATGTGGAATAGAATGAGCAACAGAGTCGAATGGAATGTGGAATAGAATGTGGATTGGAATGCAGGGGAATGTGGAACGGAATGGAATGCAAAGAGGAATGGAATGTGGACAGGAATGCAATGGAATTTGGAATGGTATGTGGAATGGAAAGCAATGTGGAGTGCAATGTGGAATCGAAAGTGGAATGGAATAGAATGGGACGTGGAATGTAATGTGGAATGAAACGGAATGTTATGTGGAAAGGAAAGTGTAATGGAAAGTGGAAGGGAAATTGGAATGGAATGGAATGGAATGTGGAATGGAATATTGAATGGAATGGAATGGAATGTGGAATGGAATGGAATGTGGAATGAAATATTGAATGGAATGGAATGGAATGTGGAATGGTATGTGGAATAATCTGTGGAATGGAATGTGGAATGAAATGGAATGGAACGTGAAATGTAATGTGGAATGGAACGTGGAAAAGATCGTGGAATGGAATGAAGAAGTGAACGTGGAATGGAATACGGAATGGAGTCTGGAATGGAAAGTAATGGAATGGAAGATGGAATGGAACGTGGAATGTAATGGAATGGAAAGTGGAATGCAAACTGGAATTCAAAGCGGAATGGAACTTTGAGTGGAACATGGAATGGAATGGAATGGAACGTGGAATGGAATGTGGATTGGAATTTGGAATGGAACTTTAAGTGGAATGTGGAATGGAATGTGGAATAGAAATGAATAGAATGTGGAAAGGAATGGAATGGAATGGAATGGAATTTGGAATGGAATGGAATGGAATGTTATGGAATGTGGAATGGAATGGAATACAACACGGAATGGAACGTGGAATGGAAAGTGCAATGGAATGTGGAAAGGAAAGTGGAATGGAATGTGCAGTGGATTTGAAAGGTATGTGGAATGGAACGGGATGGAATGCGGAATGGAAACGAATAGAATATGGAATGGAATGGAACGGTATGGAAAATAGAATAGAATGAAATGAAATGGAATGGAATGTTGAATGGAACTTGGAATGAAATGGAATGAATTGAGGAATGGAATGGTGTGGAATGTTTAATGGAATGGAATGGAATGTGGAATGGATTGGAAAGGAATGGAATTTAGAATGGAATGGAATGGATTGAAATGCAATGCGGAATGGAATAGAATGGAATGTGGAATGGAATGGAATGGAAGGGAATGGAATGTGGAAAAGAATGGAATGGAATGTGGAATGGAATGGAATGCAATGTTGAATGGAATAGAATGCAATGTGGAATGGAATGGAATGGAATGTGGAATGGAATAGAATAGAATGGAATGGAATGGAATTTGGAATGGAATGGAATGGAATTGAATTGAATGCAATGCGCAATGGAGTGGAATGGATTGCGGAATGGAATAGAATGGAATGGAATGGAATGGAATGTGGAATTGAATTGACTGGAATGTTAAATGGACTGCATTAGAATGTGGAATGAAATGGAATGGAACGTGTAATGGAATCTAGAATGGAATTCGGATAACAATGGAATGGAATGGAATGTGGAATTGAATAGAATAGGATGTGGTATGGAATGGAGTGGAATGTGGAATGGCATAGAATATAATGTGGAATGGAATTTGGAAAGGAATGTGGAATGTAATGGAATGGAAATTAGAATGAAATGGAATGGAATGTGAAATGAAATGTAACGGGGAATGGAAAGGAATGGAAAGTGCATTGCAATGTAAAGGAATGTGGATTGTAATGGAATATAATGTAATGGAATGTGAAATGGAATGTGAAATGGAATTTGGAATGCAATGGGAAACGTAATGTGGAATGCAATGTGGAATGGAATGAAATGCAATGTGGAATGGAAAGGAATGGAACATGGAATGGAATGTACTACAGCAGGGAATGAAACATAAAAGGCAACGTGGAATGCAATGTGGAATGAAATGGAAAGGAATGTCTTCTGGAATGTGGTATGGAATGGAATCGAAAGTGGAATGGAATGTGGAATAGAAATGAATGGAATCGAAAGTGAAATGGAAGGTGGAAAGGAACGTGAAATGGAATGTGGAATGCAATGATAAATGGAATGTGTAATGGAATGGAATGGAATGTGAAATGGAATGTGGAATGGAATGTAGAATGGAATGAAATGGAATGTGGAATGTAATGGAACGGAATGGAATTTAACGTGGAATGGAAGGTGGAATGGAATGCTGAATGGAATTCAATGGAATGTGCAATGGAATGTGGAATGGAATGGAATGGAATGTTGAATGGAATGTGGAATGAAATGTGGAATGGAATGTGGAACGGAATGGAATGGAATGTGTAGTGGAGTGGAATGGAATGTGAAATGGAATGTGGAATGGAAGGTGGAATGGAATGTGGAATTTAATGGAATGGAACGAGGAATGGAATATTGAATGGAATGGAATGGAAAGTGAAATGGAATGAATAATGGAAAGGAATGGAAAGTGGAATGGAATTGAATGGAATGTGAAATTGAATGTGTAAAGGAAGATGGAATGGATTGTGGAATGTAAAGGAATGAAACGTGGAATGGACTATGGAATGGAATGGTATGTAATGTGGAATGGAATGGAATGTAATGTGGAATGGAACTTGAAATGAAACGTGGAATGGAACGTGGAATGTAACGTGGAAAGGAATATGGAATGGAATGTGGAATGGAATAGAATGGAATGCAATGGAATGCAATGGAATGCAATGGAATGGAACGAGGAATGGAATGGAAGGGAAATCAATGTGGAATTGAATGGAATGCAATGTAGAATGGAAAGGAATGGAACGTGGAATGGAACGTGAAATGGAATATGGAATGGAATGTAGAATAGGATCGAAAGGAAATTGAAATGGAATGGAATGGAAAGTGGAATAAATGGAATGGAATGGAATGTGGATTGGAATTTGGAATGGAATGTGGAGTGCAAATGAATGGAATGTGGAATGTAATGGAAAGGAATATGGAATGGAATGGAATGTGGAATGGAATGGAATGTGGAATGGAATGGAATGTGGAATGGAATGGAATGTGGAATGGAATTGAATGGAATCTGGATTGGAATTGAATGCAATGTGGATTAGAATGGAATGGAATGGAATGTGAAATGGAATGTGGAATGGAATGTGGAAACGAATATGCAATGGAATGAATTGGAACATGGAATGGAGGGTAGTGAAACGTGGAAAGGAATGCAATGGAATGTGGATTGGAACGTGGAATGGAATGTGGAATGGAATGGAATGAAATGTGGAATGAAATGGAATGGAACGTGGAATGGAATTGAATGGTATGTGGAATGGAATGTGGAGTGGAATGGAAAGGAATGTCGAATGGAATGTTGAATGGAATTGAATGGTATGTGGAATGGAATGTGGAGTGGAATGGAAAGGAATGTCGAATGGAATGTTGAATGCAATTGAATAGAATGTGGAATAGAATGTAGAATGGAATGGAATAGAAAATGGAATGGAACGTGGAATGGAATGGAATGCATCGTGGAATGGAATGTGGAATGGAACGTGGAGTGCAATGTGGAATGGAATGTGGTATGGAATGGAATTGAATGTGGAATGGAAAGTGGAGTGGAATGGAGTGGAATGTGGAACGGAATGGAATGGAATGTGGAATAGAATGGAATGAAATGGAATGTGGAATGGAATGGAATGGAATTTGGAATGGAATGGAATGAAATGTGGAAAGGAATGGAATGAAATGTGGAATGAAATGGAATGGAATGTGGAATGGAATTGAATTGTATGTGGAATGGAATGTGCAATGGAATTGAATGTAATGTGCAATGGAATACAATGGAATGAAATGGCATGAGAATTGGAATGTGTAATGGAATGTGAAATGGAATGTGGATTGGAATGTGGAATGGAATGAAGTGGATCTGGAATGATATTGAATGGATCATGGAACTGAATGGAATGGAATGTGGCATGGACGGTAGAATGGAATGAGGAATGGAACGTAGAATGGGTAGTGGAAAGGAATAGAATGGATTGTGGAATGGAATGGAATGGAATGTGAAATGGAAAGTGGAATATGGAATGCAACGAAATGTGGAAGGGAAAGTGGAATGGAATGGAAAGGAATGTGGAAAGGAATGGAACGGAATGTGGAATGCAATGTGGGATGGAATGGAATGGAATTTGGAATGGAAATTTGAATACAATGGAATGTGGAATGTAAAGAGAAATGCAATGTGGAATGGAATGGATTGGAATGTGGAATGGAATGTGGAATGGAATGCAATGGAATGTGGAATGGAATGGAATTGGTTTGTATGGAATGTGGAATGGAATTTGATTGAATGTGGAATGCAATGTGGAATGGAATGGAATGGAAAGTGAAATGGAACGTGGAATGGAAAGTGGCATGGAACATGGAATGTAACGTGGAATGGAATGTGGAATGGAATGGAAGGGAAAGTCGAATTAAATGCAATGGAATGTGTAATGGAATGGAATGGAATGGAATGGAATGGAAGGTGAAATGGAATGTGGAATGGAATGTGAAATGGAATGTGGAACGGAATATGGAATTGAATGAAATGGAACGTGAATGGAATGGAATGGAACGTGGAATGAAATGAATTGGGATGTAGAATGGAAGGTGGAATGGAAGGTGGAAAGGAATGTGCAATGGAATGAGCAATGGAACGTGGAATGGAATGGAAAGGAACGTGGAATTGATCGTGGAATAGAATGGAAAGGAACGTGTAATGGAATGTGGAATTGGTCGTGGAATGTAATGTGGAATGCAATGGAATGGAGTGTGTTATGAAACGTGGAATGGAATGGAATGGAATGTGGAATGGAATGAGCAATGCCATTGAATGGAATGTGGAAAAGAATGAGGATTGGAATGGATGGGAATCTGGAACGGAATGGAATGGAAAGTGGAATGGAATGTGGACAGGAATGCAATGGAATTTGGAATGGAATGTGGAATGTAAAGGTATGTGGAAAGGAATGTGGAATCAAAAGTGGAATGGAATGGAATGGAACGTGAAATGTAACGTGGAGTGGAACGGAATGGTATGTGGAAAGGAATGTGGAATGGAAAGTGGAAGGGAAATTGGAATGGAATGTAATGGAAGGGAATGTGGAGTGCAATGTGGAATTGAATGTGGAATAGAATGGAATGGAATGTGGAATGGAGTCTGGAATGGAATGTGGAATGGAATGTGGAATGGAATCTGCAATGCAAAGTGGAACAGAATGTGGAAACGGATGGAATGGAACCAGGAATGGAATGTGGAAACGAATGCAATAGACTGTAGAATGGAATGTGTAATGGAATGGAATGCAATGTGTAATGGAATGGAATGGAAAGTGGAATGAACTGGAATGGAATGTGGAATGGAATGGAATGGAATGTGGAATGGATTGGAATGGAATGTTGAATGGAATGGAATGGAATGTAGATTGGAATGGAATGGAATGGAATGTAGATTGGAATGAAATGGAATGGAATGTCGAATGGAATGTGGAATGGAATGAGGAATGCAATGGAATGGAATGTGGAATGGAATGCAATGGAATGGAAAGTGGAATGCAATATAATGGAATGTGGAATGGAAGGGAATGTTTTGGAATGTGGAATGGAATGCAATGAAATGTGGAATGGAAGGCAAAGGAATGTGGAATGGAAAGGAATGGAATGTGGAATGGAATGGTAAGGAATTTGGAATGGAATGGAATTGAAAGGAATGCTGAATGGAATGGAGTGGAATGTGGAATGGAACGGAATGGAATGTGGAATGGAATATGGAATGGAATGGAAAGGATTGTGAAATGAAATGGAATGGAATGTGGAATGGAGTCTGGAATGGAATGTGAAATGGAATGTGGAATGGAATGTCGAAAGAAATTCAATGGAATGTGGTATGGAATGAGAAATTGAAAGGAATGGAATGTGGAAGGGAATGTGGAATGCAATGAATTGGAATGTGCAATGGATTGTGGAATGGAAAGGAATGGAATGGAATGCGGAATGGAATGGAATGTGGAATTCAATGTAATGGAATGGAATGTTGAATGGAATGGAATGGAATAGAATGTGGAATGGAATGGAAAGGATTGTGGAATGGAATGTGGAATGGAATGGGATGCATTGTGTAATGGACTCTGGAATGGAATGTAATGGAATGTGGAATGGAATGGAATATGGAATGGAATGTGGAATGGAATGGAATTTAATGTGGAATGGAATGCGGAATGGAATGAAATGGGAAGCGGAATGGAATGTGGAATGGATTGGAATGGAATCTTTATTAGAATGCCATGGAATGTGGAATGGAATTAAATTGAATGTGTAATGGAATGGAGTGGAATATGCAATGGAATGCAATGGAATGGAATGGAACGTGGAACGGAATGTGGAAGGGAAAGTGGAGTGCAATGGAATGGAATGTGGAATGGAATGGAATGGAAGGTGAAATGGAATGGAATGGATTGGAATGGAATGTGGAATGGAAAGAATGGAATGTGGAATGGAATGGAATGGAAAATGGAATGCAATGGAAAGGAATGGAATGTGGAAGAGAATGGAATGGAATGGAATGGAATGGAATGGAATGGAATGTGGAATGGAATGGAAATTAATCTGGAATGGAACGGAATGGAATGTTGAATGGAATTTGGAATGGAATGGAATGGAATGTGGAATAGAATGTGGAATGGAATAGAATGTAATGGAATGTGGAATGGAATGGAATATAAAATATGGAACCGAATGGAATTGAACATGGAGTGGAATGGAAAGGAATGTGGAATGGAATGTAGAAGGTAAGGAATGGAATGTGGAATGGAATAGAATGGAATGTGGAATGGAATGTGGAATGGAATGGAATGGAATGTGGAATGGAATGGAATGGAATGTGGAAAGGAATGGAATGGAATGTGGAATGGAATGGAATGGAATGTGGAAGGGAATTGAATGGAGTGTGGAATGAAATAGAAAGGAATGTGGAATGATATTGAATGGAATGGTATGGAATGTGGAATGGAATGTGGAATGGAATGGAATGGAATGTGCAGTGGATTGTGGAATGGAATAGAATGGAATGTGACATGCAATACAGAATGGAAAGCAATGGAATTTGGAATGGAAAGTGGAATATAATGTGGAATGGAATGGAATGGATTGAAGAATAGAATATGCAATGGAATGGAATGCACTGTGGAATGGAATGAGGAATTGAATGTGGAATGGAACGTGGAATTCAAAGGAATGGAATGTGGAATGGAACCTGTAATGGAATTGATTGGAACGTAGTATTGAACATGGAATGGAATGGAATGGAACTTTGAGTTCAGTGTGGAATGGATTATGGAATGGAATGCGGAAAGGAATGTAGAATGGAATGGAACGGAATGTGCAATGGAATGGAGTGGAACGTAGAATGGAACGTGGAATAGAATGGAACGGAATGTAGAATGTAATGTGGAATGCAATCAATTGGAATGGAAAGCAATGTGTAATGGAATTGAATGGAATGTGGAATGGAATGTGGACAAGACTTTAATGGAATGTGTAATGGATTGCTGAATTCAGTGGAACGGAATGTGGATACGAACATTCAGTGGAATGGAATGGAATGTGAAATGCAATGGTGTTGAATGGAATGTGGAATGGAATGGAAAGGATTGTCGAATGGAGTATTGAATGGAATGGGATGCAATGTGGAATGGAATGTGGAATGGAATGGATTGGAATGTGGAATGGAATGAGGAAAAGAATGAGAAACAGAATTGAATGTAATCCGGATTGGAATGTGGAACGAAATGGATTGGAATGAGGAATGGAAAGTGGAAAGGAATGGAAAGAAATTGATTGGAATGTGGAATGGAATGTGGAATGGAATGTAATGGTATGGATTGTGGAATGGAATGGAATGGAATGTGGTATGGAATGGAATGGAATGGAATCTGTAATGGAGTGGAAAGGATTATGGAAAGGAATATGGAATGGAATGGGATACAATGTGGAATGGAATGTGCAATGAAATGGAATGGAATTTGGAATTGAAAGTGGAATGGAATGGAATGGAATGGAAAGTGGAATAGAATGGAATGGAATGGAATGTGGAATGAAATGGGATGGAATGGAATGTGGAGTGGAATGCAATGGAATGGATTGTGGAATGGATTGTTGAGAGGAATGGAATGGAATGCGGAATAGATTGTTGAATGGAATGAAACGGAATGTGGAATGGAATGTGCAGTGGAATTGAATGGAATGTGGAATGGAATGGAGTGGAATGGAATGTGGAATGGAAAGGAAAGTATTGTCGAATGGAATATGGAATGGAATGGGAAGCAAAGTGGAGTGGAATGTGTAATGGAATGGATTGGAATGTGGAATGGAATGTGGAATAGAATGAGAAATAGAGTTGAATGGAATGTGGAATGGAATGTGGAAAGAAATGGATTGGGATGTGGAATGGAATGTGGAATGGAATGGAATGGAATGTGGAATGAAATGGATTGGAATGTGGAATTCGATGGAATGGAATGGAATGTGGAATGGAATGGAAAGGAATGGAATGTGCAATGGAATGGAAAGGATTGCAGAATGGGATATGGAATGGAAAGGCATGCCATGTGGAATGGAATGTGGAATGAAATGGAATGGAATGTGGAATGTAATGTAATGGAATGTGGAATGGATTGGAATGGAATGGAATTTGGAATGGAATGGAATGGAAAAGTATGTGGAATGGAATGGAATGGAATGGAATGGAATGGAATGGAATGGAATGGAATGGAATGTGGAATGGAATGTAATGGAATGTAGAATGGAATGTGGAATGGAATGGGATGGAATGTGGAATGGAATGTGGATGTAATGGAATGGAAAGGAATGTGGAAAGGAAGGTGCAATGGAATGTGGAATGGAATTGAATGGAATGTGGAAAGTAATGGAATTGAATGTGGAAAGGAATGGATTGGAATATGGAATGGAAACGAATGGAACTTGGAATGGAATGGAATGGAATGTGGAATGCAATTGAATATAATGGAATCGAATGTGGAATGCAATTGAATGGAATGTGGAATGCAATTGAATGTAATGTGGAATGGAATGTGCAAAGGAAAGTGGAATGGAACGGAATGGAAAGTGGAATGGAACGTGGAAAGGAATGGAAGGGAATGTCGAATTTATCGTCGGATATAATGGAACAGAATGTGGAATGGAATGTGGAGTGGAATTGGATGGAATGTGAAATGCAATGGAATGGCCTGACAAATGGAATGGAATGGAAAGGAATTTAATGTGGAAAGGAATGTGGAATTGAATGGAATGGAATGTGGAATGGAATGGAAACGAATGTAGAATGGAATGGAATGGAATATGGAATGGAATGTAGAATGGAAAGGAAAGGAATGTGGAATGGAATGCGGAATGGAATGGAATGGAATGCGGAATGGAATGTGGAATGGATTGGAATGGAATGTTTGATGGAATGCCATGGAACGTGGAAAGGAATTGAATGGAATGTGTAATGGAATGGAGTGGAATGTGGAATGGAATGCAATGGAATGGAATGGAATGTGGAATGGAATGTGGAATGGAATGTGGAATGGAAAGTGGAATGGAATGAAATGGAATGTGGAATGGAATGAAATGGAATGTGAAATGGAGCGGAATGGAATTTAATGTGGAATGGAATGGAATAGAATGTGGAATGAAACAGAATGGAATATGGAATGGAATGAAATGGAATGGAATGTGGAAAAGAATGGAAATTTCTGTTGCATGAAATGGAATGGAATTTGGAATGCAATGCGATGGAATGTGGATTGGAATGTGGAATGGAATCGAATGTAATGGAAGGTGGAATAGAATGGATTATAATGGAATATGGAACCGAATGCAATTGAATGTGGAACGGAAAAGAAGGGAATGAGAATGGATTGTAGAAAGTAGTGGAATGGAATATGGAACGGAATGTGGAATGGAATTGAAAGGAATGTGGAATTGAATTGACTGGAATGTGGCATGTAACGTGGAATGGAATGGAATGGTATGTGGAATGGAATGGAATGGAATGTGGAAAGGAATGGAATGGAATGTGGAATGGAACGGAATGGAATGTGGAATGGAATTGAATGGAATGTTGTATGAAATGGAAAGGACTGTGGAAAGAAATTGAATGAAATGGAATGGAATGTGGAATGGATTGTGCAATGGAATGGAATGTGGAATGGATAGTGTAATGGAATGGAATGGAATGTGGCTTGGAATTTGGAATAGAAAGGAATGGAATGTGGAATGGTAAGTGGAATGGAATGGAATGGAATGTAGAATGGATTATGCAATGGAATGGAATGGAATGTGGAATGGAATGTGAAATTTAATGTGGAATGGAATGTGGAATGCCAACGAATGGAATGTGGAATGGAATGTGGAATGGAATGGAGTGGAAAGTTTAATGGAACGCCGAATGGAAAGGAATGGAAGTTTGAGTGCAATGTGGAATGGAATGTGGAATGAAACGCAGAAAGGAACGTGGAATAGATTGGAATGGAACGTGGAATGAAATTTGGAATGGAATGTGGAATGTAATGTGGAAAGAATGTGGAATGGAATGGTATGGAATGTGGAATGGAATGGAATTGAACGTGGAATGGAACGTGAAATGGAACGTTGAATGGAATGGAACGTAATCTACAAAATAATGTGGAAGGCAATTGAATGGAATGGAATGGAATGTGGAATGGAACTGAATGGAATGTTGAATGGAATGTGGAATGGAAACTGGAATGTAATGGAATGGAATGTGGAATGGAATGTGGACATGAATGGAATGGAAAGTGGACATGAATGGAATGGAATGCTGAATGGATTTTTGAATTGAATGGAACGGAATGTGTAATGATATGTGGAGTGGAATGGAATGGAATGTGGAATGGAATGGAATCGACTTTGGAATGGATAGGAATGGAATGGCATTTAATGTGGAATGCAATGTGGAACGGAATGGAATGGTATGTTGAATGGAATGCAATGGAATGTGGGCTGAAATGGAAAGGAATGTAGAATGGAATGGAATGGTATATGGAATGGAATATAGAATGGAATGGAAAGGAATGTGGAATGGAATGGAATGGAATGTGGATTGGAATGGAATGGAATGTGGAATGTAATGGAATGTAATGTAATGGAATGGAATGGAATGTGCAATTGAATGTGGAATGGAATGTGAAATGGAATGTGAAATAGAATTTAATGGAATGTGGAATGTGGAATGGAATGCAATGCAGTGTGGAATGCAATGGAATGATATGTAGAATAGAATGGAATGGAATGGATTTTGGAATAGAATGTGGAATGGAATGTGGAATGGAATGGAATGGATTGTGGAATGGAATGGAATGGAATGTGAAATTGAAGGTGGATTGGAATGTGAAATGGAATGTGGAATGGAATGTGGAATGGAAAGAAATGGAACGTGGAATGGAATGGAATGGAGTGGAAAGTGGAATGGAATGTGGAATGGGGCGTGGAATGGAACGTGGAATGGGAAGGAATACTATGTGCAATGGAATGTGAAATGGAATGGAACGAAATGTGAATGCAATGTGGAATTGAATGGAATGGGATGTGGAATGCAATGTGGAATGGAATGGAATGGAATGTGGAATGGGATGTGGAATGGAATGGAATGGAATGTGGAATGGAATGCAGTGGTATATGGAATGGAAATGAATGTAATGTGGAATGAAATGTGGAATGGAATGGAATGGAATGTGGAATACAATGTGGAATGGAATGGAATGGAATGGAATGCAACGCGAAATGGAACGTGGAATGGAACGTGGAATGGAAAGTGAAATGGAATGCAAAAGAATGAGAAGGGAAGGTAATGGAATGTGGAATGGAAAGTGGAATGGAATGGAATGCAATGTGTAATGGAATGGAAAATAATGTGGAATGGATGGTCAGGGAATGTGGAATGGAATGTGGAATGGAACGGAAAAATTGTGGAATGGAAGGTAATGGAAATGGAATGGAAAGTAACGGATCGTGGAATGGAATGGAATGGAACGTAGAATGGAACGAGGAATGGAATGTGTAATGGAGCGTAGAATGTAAAGTGGAATGTAATGTGGAATGGAAAGGAATGGAATGTGGAATGGAAGGGAATAGAATGTGGAATGGAATGGAATGGAAAGTCGAATATAATTTGGAATGGAATGTAAAGAATCCAGAACGGAATAGAATGGAATTGAATGGAATGGAACGTGGAATGGAAAGTGGAATGGAATGTAGAATGGAATGTGGAATGGAATGGAATGCAATATGGATTGGAAGGGAATGGAATGTGGAACGGAATGTGTAATGGAATGGAATGGTATGTGGAATGGAGAGGAATAGAATGTGGAACGGAATCTATTGGAATGTAAGGTGGAATGGAATGTGAAATATAATGTGGAATGGAACCTGGAATGCAATGAAATTGAACATGGAATGGAATAGAATGGAACGTGGAATGGAAAAGAATGGAACCTGGAATGGAACATGGAATGGAAAGTAGAATGGAACGTGGAATGCAATGGAATGGAATGTTGAACGGAATGGATTGGAATGTGGAATGGAATGGAATAGAATATAGAATGTAACGTGGAATTTAATGGAATGGAACGTGGAATGGAATTCAGAATGGAACCTCTAACCAAACGTAGAATGGAAAGTGGAATGGAATCGATTGAAACGTCTAATGGAATGTAGACTGGAACGTGGAATGGAATGCAATGGAACGTAGAACGGAATGTGGAATTGAATGTGGAATGGGATGTTTAATGGAATGTGAAAGGGAATGTCGAATGCAATGTGGAATGCAGTGTGGAATAAAACGTGGAATGGAATGGAATGGGATGAAATGTGGAATGGAATGGAATGTTATGAGAAATGGCATGCGGAATGGAATGGAGTGGAAGGGAATGGAATGGAATGTGGAATGGAACGTTGAATGGAAATTGGAAAGGAATGTGGAATGGAATGTGGAATGGAACGTGGAATGCAATGGAATGGAATGTGGAATGGAATGTACAATGGAACGTGTAATGGAATGCAATGTGGAATGGAACACGGAATGGAATGGAATGGAACTTGGAAAGGAACGTGGAATGAGTAGTGGAATGGAAAGTGGAATGGAATGGAATGGAATGAGGATAGGATCGTGAAATGGAAAGAAATGGAACGTGCAATGGAAAGTGAAATGGGACGTGGAAAGGAATGTGGAATGGAACGTGGAATGGAGCGTGGAATGTAATGGAATGGAACGTGGAATGGAACGTGGAATGGGACGTGGAATGGAATATGGAATGTAAAGTGGAATGGAATGGAATGGAATGAGGAATGGATCATGAAATGGAATGAAATGGAACGTGAATTGGAAAGTGAAATGGAACTTGGAATGGAATGTGGAATAGAACGTGAAATGAAATGTGCAATGGAATGTAGAATGGAACGTGCAATGGAATGTGAAATGAAATGTGGAATGGAACTTGAATGGCATGGAATGTGGAATGAAACATGCAATGGAATGTAGATTGGAATGTGGAATGGAACTTGGAATGGAATGTACAACGGAATGTGGAAAGGAACGTGGAATGGAATGGAATGGAAAGTGGAAAGGAAGGTGGAATGGAATGGATTGGAACATGGAAAGTAACGTGGAATGGAATTTGGTATGGAAAGTGCAAAGGAACGTGGAGTGGAATGGAATGGAATGTGGAATTAAATGTGGAATGGAACGTGGAATGGAATGGAACGGAATGTGGAATGGAATGTGGAATGGAATGTTGAATAGAATGCTGAATGTAATGTGAATTGGAATGGAACGTGGAATGGAATGGAAAGGAATGTATCAATGGAATGGAATGGAATGTGCAATGTAATGTTGAATGGAATGTGTAATGGAATGGAATGTGGAATGGACAGGGAATGGAATTTGGAATGGAATGTGTAATGGAATGGAATGGAAAGGAATGGAATGCAATGGAATGGAATGTGTAATGGAATGTGCAATGGAATGCGAAATTTTATGGAATGGTATGGAATTTGGAACGTAATGGAATGGAATGGAATGTGGAATGGAATGGACTGCAAATTTGAATGGAATGGAATCGAATGTAGAATTAAATGGAATGGAAGGGAATGCAGAAAGTTATGCAGTGGAATTTGGAATGGAATGTAATGGAATGGAATGGGATGTGGAATTGAATGGAATGGAATGTGAATTGGAATGATATGGAATGTGGAATGGAAAGGAATGGAATGAAATAGAAGGTGGAATGGAATGTGAAATGGAATGTGGACAGGAAAGTGGAATGGAATGAAATGGAACGTGGAATGGTATGGAATGGGACGTGGAATGGAATGGAATGGAAGGTGGAATGGAACATGCAATGGAATGGAATGCAACGTGGAATGGTACGTGGAATTCAACGCGGAATGGAAAGTGGAAAGGAACGTGGAATTGAATTGAATGGAATGTTGAATGGAATGGAATGGAATGTTAAATGCAATGGATTGGAATGGAATGTGGAATGGAATGTTGAATGGTATGGAATGGAATGTTCAATGCAATGGAATGGAATATGAAAGGTAACTTGGAATGGAATGAAATGGAACGTGGAATGGAACCTCTAATGGAAGGTAGAATGGAAAGTGGAATAGATCGCAATGGTACGTCTAATGGACAGTGGAATGGAAAGTGGCATGGAATGGAATGGAACGTGGAATGGAGTGGAATGGAACGTAGAATGGAACTTGGAATGGAACGTGGAATGCAACGTGGAATGGAACGTGGAATTGAATTTGGAATGGAACGTGGAATGGAAAGTGGAAAGGAAAGAAATGGAATGTGGAATGGAATGGAATGGAATGGAATGGAATGTGGAATGGAATGGAATGGAATTGAATGGAGTGTGCAGTGTAATCTGGAATGGAATGGAATGGAATGTGGAATGGAATATGGAATGGAAAGGAATGGAATGTGGCATGGAATGGAAAACAATGTGGAATGGAATGAAATGGAATGTGCAATGGAATGCGCAATGGAATGGAATGAAAAGTGGAATGGAAAGGAATGGAATGGAATTTGGCAAGGGCTGTGGAATGGAATGGGATTGAATGGAACATGGAACAGAATGTTGAATGAAAAGTAAAGGAATCTGGAATGGATTGGAATGGAATGTGGAATTGAATGGAATGTGGGATCGAATATGGAATGGAATGGAATGTGGTATGTAATGGAATAGAATAGAATGTGGTATGGAATGGATTGGAATGGAATAGAACGTGGAATGGAAGGGAACGGAATATGGAATGGAATGTGCATTTGAATGAAATGGAATGTGGAATGGAATGCGCAACTGAATGCAATGGACTGTAATGGAAGGTCAAAAGGAATGTAATGGAATGTGGAGTGGAATGGAATCTGGAGTGAAATGGAATGGTATGTGGAATGGAATGAAACCTGGAGTGAAATGGAATGGAATGTGAATGGAATGGAACGGAATGTGGAATGGAATGGAATGGAATATGGAATGGAATGGAAAGGAATCAGAAGTGGAATGGAATGTAATTTGGAATAGAATGGAAAGGAATGTGGAATGGAATGTGGAATGGAATGGAATGGAATGTGGAAGGGAATAAGAAATGGAATGGGGAATCTAATATGGAATGGAATGGAAATGAATGTGGAATGGTCTGTGTAACGGAATGTAATGGAATGTGGAATGGAATGAGGAATTGAGTGTGGAAAGGAACGTGGAGTGGAATGGAATAGAATGTGGAATGGAACGTGGAATGGAATGGAGTGGAATGGAATGGAATGGAATGGAATGTAGAATTGAATCAAATGGAATGTGGAATGGAATGTGGAATGGAATGGAAGGGAATATGGAAGGGAATGTGGAATGGAATGTGTAATGGAATGTGGAATATAATGTGGCAAATAATGGAATGAAATGTGGAATGAAATGTGGATTTGAATGGAATGGAATGTGGAAAGGAATGTGGAATGGAAAGGAAGGCAATGTAGAATGGATGGTGGAATGCAACGTGGAATGGAATGGAATGGAATGTGGAATGGAATGGAATGGAATGTGGAATAGAATGGCATGGAATGTGGAATGGAATGGAATGGAATGGAATGTGGAATGGTATGTGGAATGGAATGGAAAGGAATGAGGAATGGAATGAGCAATGAAACGTGGAATGAAATGGAATGTAACCTGGAATGGAAAATGGAATGGAACGTGGAATGGAATGTGGAATCGAATGGAATGGAATGTGCAATGGAAGGGAATGGAATGTGGAATGGAATGTGGAATGGTATGGAATGTGGAATGGAATGGAATGGAACAGAATGGAATGTGGAATGGAATGGAATGAAATTTAGAAAGGAATGGAATTGAATATGGAATGGAATGGAATGGAATGGAATATTGAATGGAATGGAATGGAATAGAATGTGAAAAGGAATGGAATGGAATGTGGAAAGCAATGTGGGACGGAATGGAATGGAATGTGGAATCGGAAGTGGAATGCAATGCAATGTGGAATGGAATGTGGAATGCAATGTGGAATGCCATGGATTGGAATGTGGAATGGAATGTAATGGAAGGTGGAATGTAATGGAATTGAATTGTATGGAATGTGGAATGGAATGGAATTGAAAGTTGAATGGAAGATGGATTGGAATGGAATGGAACTTGAAATGGAAAGAGGAAGGGAACGTGGAACAGAACGTGTAATGGAATGTGGAATGGAATGGAATGGAATGTGGATTGGAAGGAAATGGAATGCGGAATGGAATGTGTAACGGAATGGATTGGAATGTAAATGAATGTGGAATGGAATGTAATGGAATGTGGAATGGAAAGGAATGGAGTGTGGAATGGAATGGTATGGAAAGTGGAATGGAATGGAATGGAAAGGAAAGTTGAATGGAATGGAGGGCAAAGTGGAATGGAATGGAATGGAATGTGGTATGGAAAGGAATGGAATGTTGAATGGAATTGAACGTAGTGGAATGCAGAGTGGAAAGGGACAGAATGGAATAGAATGTGGATGGGAGTGGAATGGAATGTGGTAGGCAATGGAATACAATGGAATGTGGAATGGAATGAAATGGAATGTGGAACGGAATGTGGAATGGAATGTAGAATGGAATTGAATGTAGTGGAATGTGGAGTGGAATGGGACGTAATGGAATGGAATGTGGAATGGAATGGAATGGAATGTGGAATGCAAAGGAATGGAAAGGGGAATGCAATGGAGTAGAAAGGAATGTGGAATGGAATGGAATGGAATGTGGAATGGAATGAGGAATGGAATTTGGAAAGGAATTTGGGATGGAATGGAATATAGGGGAATGTGGAATGGAATGGGACAGAATTTAATGTAGTGTGGAATGGAATGGAATGGAATGTGAAATGCAATAGAATTGAACGTGGAATGGAAGTTGGAAAGGAATATGGATTGGAATGGAATGTGGAATAGAATGGAATGGAATGGAATGTGGAATGGAATGCGCAATGGAAAGTGAAATGGAATATAGAATTGAAAGTAGAATGGAATGAAATGAAAGGTCTAATGGGATGGAATAGGACATGGAAAGGAATGGAATGGGGCTTGGAATGGAAGGTGGAATGGAACGTAGGATGGAATGTGCAATGCAATGCGGAATGGAACGTGGAATGGAATGGAACAGAAAGTCGAATGTATCGTGGAATGGAATGGAATGGAACGTGGAATGGATCATGGAATGGAATGGAATGAAACGTGTAATGGATTGTGAAATGGAATGTGGAATAGAATGTAGACGGGAATGCAATGGAATTAGGAATGGAATGTGTAAAGGAATGGAATGTGGAATGGAATGTGGAATTGAAAGAGGAATAGCATGGAATGAAATGTGGAATGGAATGTGGAAAGGAATGGAACGCTACGTGGAATGGAATGTGGAATGGAAAATAGAAATGAAATTGGAAGGGAATGGAATGGAAGGTGGAATGGAATGTGGAATGCAATGAAATGCAATATGAAATGGAATGTGGAATGCAATGTGGAATGGAATGGAATGGAATATGGAATGGAATGGAATGAAATGTGGAACGCAATGTCGAATGGAATGGAATGGAATGAAATGGAATGGAATGTGGAATGGAATGGATTTGAATGTCAAAAGGAATGGGGAATGGAATGCAAAGGAATGTGGAATGGAACGGAATGGAAAGTGGAATGGAATGTGAAAAGGAATGTGGAATGTAACGGAATGGAATGTGGAATGGAATGTGGAATGGAGTGTGGAATGGAATGGAATGGATTGTGAAATGGAATGGAATGGAATGGATTGTGAAACGGAATGGAATGGAAAGGTATGGAATCTGGAATGGAATCGAATGGAATATGGAATGGATCGTGGAATGGTACTTGGAATGGAACGTGGAATGGAAAGGAATGGAACGTGGAATGGAATGTGGAACAGAATGGAAAGGAATGTGGAATGGAATGGAATGGAATGTGGAATGGAATGTGGAATGGAATGTGGGAAGGAAAGTGGAACGGAATGGAATGGAATGTGTAATGGAAGGTGGAAAGGAATGGAATGCAATGGAAAGTGGAATGCAATGTGCAATGGAAAGTGGAATAGAATGTGGAATGGAATGGAATGGAATGTGGAATGGAATGTGTAATGGATTGTGGAAAGGAACGTGGAAGGGAATGGAATGGAATGTGGAATGGAATGTCAAATGTAACGTGAAATGGAAGAGAATGCAATGTGGAATGGAATGTGGAATGGAATGTGGAATAGAATGGAATGGAATGTGGAATGGAATTTCTAAAGGAACAGAATGGAATGTGGAAGGGTATGTGGAATGCAAAGTGAAATGGCATGGAATGGAATGTGGAATGGAACTTGGAATGAAATGGGATGGAACATGGAAGGGAATGTGTAATGGATCGTGCATTGGAATGGAATTGAACGTGGAATGTAATGTGGAAAAGAATGTGGAAGAAAAGGAATGGAATATGGAATAGAATGTGGAATGGCATGGAATGGCATGTGGAAAGAAATCGAATGCAATGTGAAAAGGAATGTGGAATGGAATGTGGAATGGAATATAGAATGGAATGCAATGTGGAATGGAATGTGAAAGGAATGTGAAATGGAATGGAATGAAACGGGGAACAGAATTTGGAATGGAACTTGTAATGGAATTTGGAATGGAATGTGGAATAGAATGGAATGGATTGTGGAATGGAAAGTGCAATGAAATGGAATGGAATGTGGAATGTAACGTGGAATGGAATGGAATGGAATGGAATGGAACGGAATGAGGAATGGAATGTGCAATGGAATGTGGAGTGGAAAGGAATGGAATGTGAAATGGATCGTGGAATGGAATGTAATGGAACGTGGAAAGGAAAGAGTAATGGAAAGTGGAAATGAATGGAATGGAATGTGTAACGGAATGTAGAATTGAAAGGAATGGAATGTAGAAAGGAATGGAATGGAATGTGGAATGGAATATGGAATGGAATGGAATGGAATGTGGAATGGATTGCGGAATGGAATGGAATGGAGAGAGGAATGCAATGTGGAATGGAATGTGGAACGGAATGGAATGGAATGTGGAATGGAACGTGGAACGGAATGGACATGAACGTGGAATGTAACTTGGAAATGAACGTGGAATGGAATGTGGAATGAAACGTGGAATGGAATGTGCAATGGAATGTGGAAATGAACTTGGAAGGGAATGGAATGGATTCTGGATTGGATTGTGGAGTGGAATGTGGATTGTAATGGAATGGAATGGGGAATGGAATGTGTAATGGAATTGGGAAGGCAATGGAATGGAACGTGGAATGGAGTGTGGAATGGAACTTGGAATGGAACTTGGAATATAATGTGGAAGGAATGGGGAATGGAATGGAATGGAATGTGGAATGTAATGGATTGTAATATGGAATGGAATATGGAATGGATTGCAATGGAATGTCAAATATAATATGGAATGGAATGGAATGCAATGCCATGTGGATTGGAATGGAATGGAATGTGCTATGGAATGGAATGGAAGGTGGAAAGGAATGTTGAATGGAATGTGTAATGGAATGGAATGTGGAATGGACAGGGAATGGAATTTGGAATGGAATGTGTAATGGAATGGAATGGAAAGGAATGGAATGCAATGGAATGGAATGTGTAATGGAATGTGCAATGGAATGCGAAATTTTATGGAATGGTATGGAATTTGGAACGTAATGGAATGGAATGGAATGTGGAATGGAATGGACTGCAAATTTGAATGGAATGGAATCGAATGTAGAATTAAATGGAATGGAAGGGAATGCAGAAAGTTATGCAGTGGAATTTGGAATGGAATGTAATGGAATGGAATGGGATGTGGAATTGAATGGAATGGAATGTGAATTGGAATGATATGGAATGTGGAATGGAAAGGAATGGAATGAAATAGAAGGTGGAATGGAATGTGAAATGGAATGTGGACAGGAAAGTGGAATGGAATGAAATGGAACGTGGAATGGTATGGAATGGGACGTGGAATGGAATGGAATGGAAGGTGGAATGGAACATGCAATGGAATGGAATGCAACGTGGAATGGTACGTGGAATTCAACGCGGAATGGAAAGTGGAAAGGAACGTGGAATTGAATTGAATGGAATGTTGAATGGAATGGAATGGAATGTTAAATGCAATGGATTGGAATGGAATGTGGAATGGAATGTTGAATGGTATGGAATGGAATGTTCAATGCAATGGAATGGAATATGAAAGGTAACTTGGAATGGAATGAAATGGAACGTGGAATGGAACCTCTAATGGAAGGTAGAATGGAAAGTGGAATAGATCGCAATGGTACGTCTAATGGACAGTGGAATGGAAAGTGGCATGGAATGGAATGGAACGTGGAATGGAGTGGAATGGAACGTAGAATGGAACTTGGAATGGAACGTGGAATGCAACGTGGAATGGAACGTGGAATTGAATTTGGAATGGAACGTGGAATGGAAAGTGGAAAGGAAAGAAATGGAATGTGGAATGGAATGGAATGGAATGGAATGGAATGTGGAATGGAATGGAATGGAATTGAATGGAGTGTGCAGTGTAATCTGGAATGGAATGGAATGGAATGTGGAATGGAATATGGAATGGAAAGGAATGGAATGTGGCATGGAATGGAAAACAATGTGGAATGGAATGAAATGGAATGTGCAATGGAATGCGCAATGGAATGGAATGAAAAGTGGAATGGAAAGGAATGGAATGGAATTTGGCAAGGGCTGTGGAATGGAATGGGATTGAATGGAACATGGAACAGAATGTTGAATGAAAAGTAAAGGAATCTGGAATGGATTGGAATGGAATGTGGAATTGAATGGAATGTGGGATCGAATATGGAATGGAATGGAATGTGGTATGTAATGGAATAGAATAGAATGTGGTATGGAATGGATTGGAATGGAATAGAACGTGGAATGGAAGGGAACGGAATATGGAATGGAATGTGCATTTGAATGAAATGGAATGTGGAATGGAATGCGCAACTGAATGCAATGGACTGTAATGGAAGGTCAAAAGGAATGTAATGGAATGTGGAGTGGAATGGAATCTGGAGTGAAATGGAATGGTATGTGGAATGGAATGAAACCTGGAGTGAAATGGAATGGAATGTGAATGGAATGGAACGGAATGTGGAATGGAATGGAATGGAATATGGAATGGAATGGAAAGGAATCAGAAGTGGAATGGAATGTAATTTGGAATAGAATGGAAAGGAATGTGGAATGGAATGTGGAATGGAATGGAATGGAATGTGGAAGGGAATAAGAAATGGAATGGGGAATCTAATATGGAATGGAATGGAAATGAATGTGGAATGGTCTGTGTAACGGAATGTAATGGAATGTGGAATGGAATGAGGAATTGAGTGTGGAAAGGAACGTGGAGTGGAATGGAATAGAATGTGGAATGGAACGTGGAATGGAATGGAGTGGAATGGAATGGAATGGAATGGAATGTAGAATTGAATCAAATGGAATGTGGAATGGAATGTGGAATGGAATGGAAGGGAATATGGAAGGGAATGTGGAATGGAATGTGTAATGGAATGTGGAATATAATGTGGCAAATAATGGAATGAAATGTGGAATGAAATGTGGATTTGAATGGAATGGAATGTGGAAAGGAATGTGGAATGGAAAGGAAGGCAATGTAGAATGGATGGTGGAATGCAACGTGGAATGGAATGGAATGGAATGTGGAATGGAATGGAATGGAATGTGGAATAGAATGGCATGGAATGTGGAATGGAATGGAATGGAATGGAATGTGGAATGGTATGTGGAATGGAATGGAAAGGAATGAGGAATGGAATGAGCAATGAAACGTGGAATGAAATGGAATGTAACCTGGAATGGAAAATGGAATGGAACGTGGAATGGAATGTGGAATCGAATGGAATGGAATGTGCAATGGAAGGGAATGGAATGTGGAATGGAATGTGGAATGGTATGGAATGTGGAATGGAATGGAATGGAACAGAATGGAATGTGGAATGGAATGGAATGAAATTTAGAAAGGAATGGAATTGAATATGGAATGGAATGGAATGGAATGGAATATTGAATGGAATGGAATGGAATAGAATGTGAAAAGGAATGGAATGGAATGTGGAAAGCAATGTGGGACGGAATGGAATGGAATGTGGAATCGGAAGTGGAATGCAATGCAATGTGGAATGGAATGTGGAATGCAATGTGGAATGCCATGGATTGGAATGTGGAATGGAATGTAATGGAAGGTGGAATGTAATGGAATTGAATTGTATGGAATGTGGAATGGAATGGAATTGAAAGTTGAATGGAAGATGGATTGGAATGGAATGGAACTTGAAATGGAAAGAGGAAGGGAACGTGGAACAGAACGTGTAATGGAATGTGGAATGGAATGGAATGGAATGTGGATTGGAAGGAAATGGAATGCGGAATGGAATGTGTAACGGAATGGATTGGAATGTAAATGAATGTGGAATGGAATGTAATGGAATGTGGAATGGAAAGGAATGGAGTGTGGAATGGAATGGTATGGAAAGTGGAATGGAATGGAATGGAAAGGAAAGTTGAATGGAATGGAGGGCAAAGTGGAATGGAATGGAATGGAATGTGGTATGGAAAGGAATGGAATGTTGAATGGAATTGAACGTAGTGGAATGCAGAGTGGAAAGGGACAGAATGGAATAGAATGTGGATGGGAGTGGAATGGAATGTGGTAGGCAATGGAATACAATGGAATGTGGAATGGAATGAAATGGAATGTGGAACGGAATGTGGAATGGAATGTAGAATGGAATTGAATGTAGTGGAATGTGGAGTGGAATGGGACGTAATGGAATGGAATGTGGAATGGAATGGAATGGAATGTGGAATGCAAAGGAATGGAAAGGGGAATGCAATGGAGTAGAAAGGAATGTGGAATGGAATGGAATGGAATGTGGAATGGAATGAGGAATGGAATTTGGAAAGGAATTTGGGATGGAATGGAATATAGGGGAATGTGGAATGGAATGGGACAGAATTTAATGTAGTGTGGAATGGAATGGAATGGAATGTGAAATGCAATAGAATTGAACGTGGAATGGAAGTTGGAAAGGAATATGGATTGGAATGGAATGTGGAATAGAATGGAATGGAATGGAATGTGGAATGGAATGCGCAATGGAAAGTGAAATGGAATATAGAATTGAAAGTAGAATGGAATGAAATGAAAGGTCTAATGGGATGGAATAGGACATGGAAAGGAATGGAATGGGGCTTGGAATGGAAGGTGGAATGGAACGTAGGATGGAATGTGCAATGCAATGCGGAATGGAACGTGGAATGGAATGGAACAGAAAGTCGAATGTATCGTGGAATGGAATGGAATGGAACGTGGAATGGATCATGGAATGGAATGGAATGAAACGTGTAATGGATTGTGAAATGGAATGTGGAATAGAATGTAGACGGGAATGCAATGGAATTAGGAATGGAATGTGTAAAGGAATGGAATGTGGAATGGAATGTGGAATTGAAAGAGGAATAGCATGGAATGAAATGTGGAATGGAATGTGGAAAGGAATGGAACGCTACGTGGAATGGAATGTGGAATGGAAAATAGAAATGAAATTGGAAGGGAATGGAATGGAAGGTGGAATGGAATGTGGAATGCAATGAAATGCAATATGAAATGGAATGTGGAATGCAATGTGGAATGGAATGGAATGGAATATGGAATGGAATGGAATGAAATGTGGAACGCAATGTCGAATGGAATGGAATGGAATGAAATGGAATGGAATGTGGAATGGAATGGATTTGAATGTCAAAAGGAATGGGGAATGGAATGCAAAGGAATGTGGAATGGAACGGAATGGAAAGTGGAATGGAATGTGAAAAGGAATGTGGAATGTAACGGAATGGAATGTGGAATGGAATGTGGAATGGAGTGTGGAATGGAATGGAATGGATTGTGAAATGGAATGGAATGGAATGGATTGTGAAACGGAATGGAATGGAAAGGTATGGAATCTGGAATGGAATCGAATGGAATATGGAATGGATCGTGGAATGGTACTTGGAATGGAACGTGGAATGGAAAGGAATGGAACGTGGAATGGAATGTGGAACAGAATGGAAAGGAATGTGGAATGGAATGGAATGGAATGTGGAATGGAATGTGGAATGGAATGTGGGAAGGAAAGTGGAACGGAATGGAATGGAATGTGTAATGGAAGGTGGAAAGGAATGGAATGCAATGGAAAGTGGAATGCAATGTGCAATGGAAAGTGGAATAGAATGTGGAATGGAATGGAATGGAATGTGGAATGGAATGTGTAATGGATTGTGGAAAGGAACGTGGAAGGGAATGGAATGGAATGTGGAATGGAATGTCAAATGTAACGTGAAATGGAAGAGAATGCAATGTGGAATGGAATGTGGAATGGAATGTGGAATAGAATGGAATGGAATGTGGAATGGAATTTCTAAAGGAACAGAATGGAATGTGGAAGGGTATGTGGAATGCAAAGTGAAATGGCATGGAATGGAATGTGGAATGGAACTTGGAATGAAATGGGATGGAACATGGAAGGGAATGTGTAATGGATCGTGCATTGGAATGGAATTGAACGTGGAATGTAATGTGGAAAAGAATGTGGAAGAAAAGGAATGGAATATGGAATAGAATGTGGAATGGCATGGAATGGCATGTGGAAAGAAATCGAATGCAATGTGAAAAGGAATGTGGAATGGAATGTGGAATGGAATATAGAATGGAATGCAATGTGGAATGGAATGTGAAAGGAATGTGAAATGGAATGGAATGAAACGGGGAACAGAATTTGGAATGGAACTTGTAATGGAATTTGGAATGGAATGTGGAATAGAATGGAATGGATTGTGGAATGGAAAGTGCAATGAAATGGAATGGAATGTGGAATGTAACGTGGAATGGAATGGAATGGAATGGAATGGAACGGAATGAGGAATGGAATGTGCAATGGAATGTGGAGTGGAAAGGAATGGAATGTGAAATGGATCGTGGAATGGAATGTAATGGAACGTGGAAAGGAAAGAGTAATGGAAAGTGGAAATGAATGGAATGGAATGTGTAACGGAATGTAGAATTGAAAGGAATGGAATGTAGAAAGGAATGGAATGGAATGTGGAATGGAATATGGAATGGAATGGAATGGAATGTGGAATGGATTGCGGAATGGAATGGAATGGAGAGAGGAATGCAATGTGGAATGGAATGTGGAACGGAATGGAATGGAATGTGGAATGGAACGTGGAACGGAATGGACATGAACGTGGAATGTAACTTGGAAATGAACGTGGAATGGAATGTGGAATGAAACGTGGAATGGAATGTGCAACGGAATGTGGAAATGAACTTGGAAGGGAATGGAATGGATTCTGGATTGGATTGTGGAGTGGAATGTGGATTGTAATGGAATGGAATGGGGAATGGAATGTGTAATGGAATTGGGAAGGCAATGGAATGGAACGTGGAATGGAGTGTGGAATGGAACTTGGAATGGAACTTGGAATATAATGTGGAAGGAATGGGGAATGGAATGGAATGGAATGTGGAATGTAATGGATTGTAATATGGAATGGAATATGGAATGGATTGCAATGGAATGTCAAATATAATATGGAATGGAATGGAATGCAATGCCATGTGGATTGGAATGGAATGGAATGTGCTATGGAATGGAATGGAAGGTGGAATGGAATGGAATGGAATGTGCAATGGAATGGAATAGAATGTGGACTGGAATTGATGGGTATGTGAAATGGAATGGAATGGAATGGAATGTGGAATTGAATGTGCAATGGAATGAAATGGAATTTGGAATGGTATGGAATGGAATGTGGAATGAAATGTGGAATTCAATGGAATGGAAAGTGGAATGGAATGTGGACTGGAATGGAAAGGAAAGTGGAATGGAATGTTGAATGGAATGGAAGGGAAAGAAATTGAATTTGGAATGGAATGGAATTGAATGGAATAGAAAGGAATGTGGAATGCAAAGGAATGCGTAATGGAATGTAATGGAATGCGGAATGGAAAGGAATGTGGAATAGAAAGCGGAATGGGTTGTGGAATGGAATGTGGAATGGAACGGAATGGAATGAGCAATTGGATCTGGAATGGATTATGGAATGGAATATGGAATGGAGTGTGGAATGGAATGTTGAATGGAATGGAATGGATTGTGGAATGGAATGTAGAATGAAGTGTCGAATGGAATGTGGAATGGAACGAAATGGAATGTGGAATGGAAAGTGGATGGAACGGAATGGAATGTGGAATGGATTGTAGAATGCAGTGTGGAAAGGAATGTGGAATGGAACGAGATGGAATGTCAAATGGGATGTGGAATGGAATGTGGAATTGAATGGAATGGATTGTGGAATGAAACGGTGTGGAAGATGGAATGGAATGTGGAATTGAATGTGGAATGGAGTGGAATGGAATGTGGAATGGAATGTGCAATGGAATGGAATGGAACGTGGAAGGGAACATCTAACGGAACGTGGAACGGAACGTGCAACGGAATGTAGAGTGCAATCTGGAAAGGAAAGCAGAATGGAATGGAATGCAATGTGGATTGGAATGGAATGGAATGTGGAATGGAATGTGGAATGCAACGGAAAGGAATGTGGAATGGATTGTGAAATGCAATGGAATGGAATGTAGACCGCAATGTGGAATGGAATAGAATGGAATTTGAAATGGAATGGATTTTAATGGAATGTGGAATGGAATGGAATGTGAAATGGAATGAGGAATGAAATAAAACGGAATGTGGAATGGAATGGAATGCAATGGAATGTGGAATGGAATGGAATGTGGACTGGAATGGAATGGAATGTGGAAGGGAATGGAATGGAAGATGGAGTTGAATGGAATGGAATATGGAAGGGAATGGAATGGAATATGGAATGCAATGGAATGTGGAATGAAATGGAATCTGGACTGGAAAGGAATGGAATGTGGAAGGGAATGGAATGGAAGATGGAGTTGAATGGAATGGAATATGGAAGGGAATGGAATGGAATATGGAATGCAATGGAACGGTAAGAAATGGAATGCGGAGTTGTATGGAATGGAGTGTGGAATGTTATGCTGAAAGGAATGTGGAATCCTATGTGGAATGGAATGGAATGGAATGTTGATTGGAATGTGGAATGGAATGTGTAATGGAATGTGTAATGGAATGAAATGGAATGGGGAAAGGAAAGTGGAATGGGATGTGGAATGGAATGTGGAATAGAATGGGATGGAATGTGGAATCGAGTGGAATGGAATGTTGAATGGAATTTGGAATGTAATGCAATGGATTGTGGAAAGTATTTTAGAATGGAATGTGGAAAGCAATGGATTAGAATGTGGAATGTATTGCGAAATGGAATGGAATGGAATGTTGAATGGAATGTGGAATGGAAAGGAATGTGGAATGGAATGGAATGTAGAATGGAATAGAATGGGATGAGGATTGGAAAGGAATGGAATGTGGAATGGAATGGAATGGAATGCAATGGAATGAGAAATGGAATGCGAAACGGAATGTGGAATGGAAGGTGGAATGGAAAGTGGAATATAATGAAATGGAACGTGGAATGGAATGGAATGGAAAGTGGAATGGTATGGAATGGAACATGGAATGGAACTTGGAATAGAACGTGGAATGGAATGTGGAATGAAATAGGGAATGGAATTCAATGGAAAGTGGAATAGAATGTTGAATGGAATGGAATGGAATTTGCAATGGAATGGAATGGGATGTGGAACGAAATGTAGAATGGAATGTGGAGTGGAAAGGAATGGAATGTGGAATGGATTGTGGAATGGATTGGAATGGAATGGAGTGGAATGTGGAATGGGATGGAATGGAACTTGGAATGGAATGGTATGGAATGTGGTGTGGAATGAAATGGAACGTTTGATGGATTGGAACGGAATGTGGAATGGAATGGAATGCAATGGAATGGAATGCGGAAAGGAAAGGAATGATATGTGGAATGAAATTGAATGGAATGGAACGTGGAATTGAATGGAATGCAATGTGGAATAAAATGAAACGGAATGTGGAATGGAATGGGGAATCCAATGGAATGGACTGTGGAATGGAATGTGGAATGCAATGGAATGGAATGTGGAATGGATTATGGAATGGAATGTGGAATGGAATGGAATGGAATGTGGAATGGAATGTGGAATGCAATGTGGAATGGAACAGAGTGTAATGCGGAATGGAATGTGGAATGGAAAGTGTAATGGAATGGAATGGAATGTGGAATGGAATGTGGAATGGAATGGAATGGAACGTAGAATGGAACATGGAATGGAATCGAATGGAATGGAATAGAATGTGTAATGGAAGGGAAAGGAATGTGGAATAGAATGTGGAATGCAATGGAATGAAATGGATCATGTAATGGAATGGAATGTGGAGTTGAAAAAATGGAATGTGGAATGGAATGGAATCGTATGGAATGTAGAATCGAATGGAAAGTTATGGAATGTAGAATGGAATGGAATGGCATGGAATGGAATGTGGACGGGAATGGAATGGAAAGTATAATGGAATGGAATGGAATGTGGAATGGAATCGAATGGAATGAGGAATGGAATGGAATGGAATTTGGATTTTAATGGAATGGAATGTGGAATGGATGGAGTGGAATGGAACGGAATGTGCAATGGAATGTGGAATGGAAATTGAAATGGAATGTGTAATGGATTGAGAAAAGGAATGAATGGAACATGGAATGGAATGGAATGGAACATTGAATACAATGGAGTGGAACGTGGAATGCAATGTGGAATGGAACTTGGAATGTAATGTGGAAGGAATGGGGAATGGAATGGAATGGAATGTGGAATGTAACGGAATGTACTATGGAATGGAATATGGAAAGGATTGAAATGGAATGTGGAATATACGGTGGAATTGAATTGAAAGGAATCCAATGCCATGTGAATTGGAATGGAATTGAATGTGCAATGGAATGGAATGGAATGTGGAATGGAATGGAATGGAATGTAATGTGGAATGGAATTGAATGTGCAATGGAATGGAATGGAATGTGGAGTGCAATGGAATGGAATGGAATGTGGAATGGAATGGAATGGAATGGAACGTGGAATTGAATTGATGGGTATATGAAATTAAATGGAATGGAATGTGGAATGGAATGTGGAATGGAATGCGGAAATGAATGGAAAGGAATGTGTAAAGTAATGTGGAATGGAATGGAATGGAATGTGGAATGGAATAGAATGGAATGTGAATTGCAATATGGAATGGAAGGTGGAATGGAATGTGGAATGGAATGGAATGGAATGAAGAACGGAATATGGAATAGAATGGAATGGAATGTGGAATGGAATGAGTAATGGAAAGGAATGGAATGTGGAATGGTATTGAATGGAATATGAAATAGAATGTGGAATGGAAGGTGCAATGGAATGGTATTGAATGGAATATGAAATAGAATGTGGAATGGAAGGTGCAATGGAATGTTGAATGGAATGCAATGGAAAGTGGAATGGAATATGGAATATAACAGTATGGAATGTGGAATGGAATGGAATGGAATGTGCAATAGAACGTGCAATGGAACGTGCAATTTGACGTGTAATGGAAAGTGTAACAGAACGTGGAATGGAATGGAATGGAATGGAATGGAATGCAGAATAGAAGGGAATGTGATGTGCAATGGAATGAGGAATGGAATGGAATTGAATGTTTAATGGAATGCAATGCAATGTGGAATGGAATGGAATTGAAAGTGGAATGGAATGGAATGCAATACAATGTGGAATGGAATTGTATGGAAAGGAAAGGAATGTGGAATTGAATAGAATGAATTATGAAATAGATTGGAATTGGATGTGGAATGGGACGTGGAATGGAACATGGAATGGAAAGTGAAATGGAATGGGCAAAGGAAAGTGGAATGAAACGTGGAATGGAAAGTGGAATGGAACGTGGAATGCAATGTTGAATGGAATGGTATGGGAAGTGGAAAGGCACGTGGAATGGAAAGCGAAATGGAACGTCGAATCAAACGTGCAATGGAACATGGAATGGAACGTGGAATGGAATCTGGATTGGAATGGAATGGAATGTGGAATGGAAATTGAAATGGAACGTGGAATGGAACGTGGAATGAAAAGTCGAATGTAACGTGGAATGGAACATGGAATGGAACGTGGAATGGAATGAAATGAAAAGTTTAATGGAATGAAATTGAATGGAATATGCAATGAAATGTGGAATGGAACAGATCGTGTAGTTGAATGGAATGGAATTTGGAATGGAATAGAATGGAATGTGGAATGGAATGTGGAATGGAAGGGAATGGAATGTGGAATGGAAAGTGGAATGGAATGGAGTGTAATGAGGAAAGGAATGGAATGGAATATGGAATGGAATGGAAAGGAATGTGGAACGAAATGGAAATGAATGTGGAATGGAATGGAAAGGAATATGGAATTCAATGGAAAGGATCGTGGAATGAAACATGGAATGGAACGTGGAACGGAATGGAAAGGAAAGTGGAATGGAATATGGAATGGAACGTGGAATTTAATGGAAAGTGGAATTGAATGGAATGGGATGTGGAATTGAATACAATGGAATGTGGAATGGAATGGAATGGAGTGTGGAATGGAATGGAATGGAACGTGGAAGAGAATGTGGAATGAAATGTGAAAAGTAATGTGGAATGAAATGTGGAAAGTAATGTGGAATGTAAAGGAACGCAATGTGGAATGGAAAGAAATGGAATGTGGAACGGAATGTAACGTGGAATGGAAAGGAATGGAATGTGGATTGGAATGGAATGGAATGTGGATTGTAATGGAGTGGAATGGAATGGAATATGAAATGGAATGTGACATGGAATTTGGATTGGAATGTGAAACGGAATGTGGAGTGCAATGTAGAATGGAATGAAATGCAACGTGGAATGGAATGGAATGGAACGTGGAATGGAATGAAAGGCAACGTGCAATGGAACGTAGAATGGAACGTGGAATGGAATGTGGATTGCAATGCGCAACGGAACTTGGAATGGAATGGAATGGAAACTGGTGGGGAATATGGAATGGAATGGAATGGAAAGTGGAATGGAATGTGGAATGGAATGGAATGTAATCGAATGTCAAATGGAATGTGGAAAGGAATGTGAAATGGAATGTGGAATGGAATGTGGAATAGAATGTGAAATGGAATGTGGAAAGGAATGTGGAATGTAATGAAATGGAACGTCAAATGGAATGGAATGGAATGTGGTATGTAATGTGGAATGGAATGGAATGGAATGTGGAATGGAATGTGGTATGGGATGTGGAATGGAATGGAATGGAATGTGGACTGGAATGGAATGGAATGTGGAATGGACTGGAATGGAATGTAAAAGGGAATGTGGAATGCAATGTGGAATGAAATGTGGAATGGAATGTGGAATGAAATGGCATGGAATGTGGAATGGAATATGGAATGGAACAGAATGGAACATGGAATGCTACATGGAATGAAACGTGTAAGGGAATGTGGAATGGACCGTGGATTGGAATGTGCAATGGAATGTGGAATGGAACGTGAAATGGAATGCAATGGAAAGTGGAATGGAACTTGGAATGAAATGCAATGGAAAGTGGAATGGAACATGGAATGGAATGTGGAATGGATCACGGAATGGAACTTGGAATGGAATGGAATGGAATGTGGAAGGGAATGTGGAATTGAATGTGGAATGGAATGTGGAATGCAATGGAATGGTATGTGGAATGGAATGTAGAATGTAATGGAATGGATTGGAATGTGGAATAGAATGTGGAATTGAAGGTGGAATGGAAAGTGGAATGGAACGTGAAACACAATGTAAAGGAATGTGGAATGGAATGTCGAATGGTGTGGAACAGAGTTTGGAATGGAATGTTCAATGGATTCTGGAATGGAATGGAATGTGGAATGGGAGGTGGAATGGCATGGAATGGAAGGTGTAAATGGAATGGAATGGAATGTGTAATGGAATGTGGACTGCAATGGAATGCAAAGTGGAATGGAAGGTAAGGGAATGTGGAATTGAATGTTTAATGGAATGTGGAATGAAATGCGGAGTGAAACATTTAATGGAACGTTGAATGGAATGGAATGGATCGTGGAATGGAACGTGGAATGGAACGTAGAATGGAAGTTGGAATGGAGAGAGGAATGGAATTGAATGGAACGTGGAAAGGAATGTGGAGTGGAATGGAATGGAATATGGAATGGAATGTGGAATGGAATGGAATTGAATGGAATGTAGAATGGAATGGAATTGAATGGAATGTAGAATGGAAAGTGGAATGGAATGGAATGGAATGGAATGTGGAATGGAATGTAGAATGGAATGTGGAAAGGAATGTGGAATGGAACCTGGAATGGAATGGAATTTAACGTGTAATGGATTGGAATGAAATGTGGAATGGAAGGTGGAATGAAATGGAATGGAATGTGGAGTGGAAAGTAGAATTTAACGTGGAATGGAAAGGAATGGATCGTGGGATGGAACGCGGAATGGAACTAGGACTGGAAAAAGGAATGGAATGTGGAATGGAACGTGCAATGGAATGGAATGGAATGTGGAGTGGAAAGTGCAATGGAACGTGGAATGGAATGGAATGGAACGTGGAATGTAAAGTGGAATAGAATGCGGAATGAAATGGAATGGAACATGGAATGGAATGGAATTGAATGTGGTATTCAATGTGGAATGGAATGGAATGGAATGTGTAACGTAATGTGGTATTGGATGTGTAATGGAATGGAATGGAATGTGCAATGGAATGTGGAATGGAACAGAATGGAATGTGAAAGGGAATTTGGAATAAAATGTGCAATTAAATGTGGAATGGAATGTGGAATAAAATGGATTGGAATGTGGAATTTAATGTGGAATGCAATGGAATGCAATGTGGAATTTAATGTGGAAATGAAAGGAATGGAATGGGGAATGGAATGTGGAATAGAATGTGGAATGGAATGGAATGGAATGTGGAATAGAGTTTGGAATGCAATGCAATGGGATGTGGAATGGAATGTGGAATGGAATGTGGAACGGAATGTGGAATGGAATGGGATGAAATGTGGAGTGGAATGTGGAATGCAACGGAATGCAATGTGGAAAGGAATGAAGAATGGAACATGGAATGGAACATGGAATGGATTGGAAAGGAATGTGGAATGGAACTTGGAATTCAATGGAATGGAAAATGGAATAGCACGTTTAATGAAACGTGTAAGGGAATGTGGAATGGAACGTGGAATGGAATGTGCAATGGAATGTGGAATTGAAAGTGGAATGGAATGGAATGGAAAGTGGAATGGATCGTGGAAAGAAATGCTATGGAACGTGGAATGGAATGTGGAATGGAATGTGGAATGTATCGTGGAATGGAACGTGTAATGGAATGGAACGGAATGTGGAATGGAATGTGGAATTGAATGTGGAATGGAATGTGGAATTGAATGTGGAATGGAATGTGGAATAAATGGAATCGAATGTGGAATGGAATCTGGAATGCAAAGGAATGGTATGGAATGTGGAATAGAATGTGGAATTGAAGCTGGAATGGAAAGTGGAATGGAACGTACAATGGAATGTAACTGAATATGGAATGGAATGTGGAATGGTATGGAATCGAGAGTGAAATTGAATGTGGAATGGAATGTGGAATGGAACGGAAGATGGAATGGAATGTGGAATGGCATGGAATAGAATGTTTAAAGGGAAAGTTGAATGGAATGGAAGTTGGAATGGAATGTAGAATGGCATGGAATGGAACGTTTAAATGGAATGGAATGGAATGTTAAAAGGAAGGGGGACTGCAATGGAATGCAATGCGGAATGGAATGTGGAATTGAATGTTTAGTCAAATGTGGAATGAAATGAGGAGTGGAACGTGGAATGGAACGTGGAATGGAATGGAATGGATCGTGGAATGGAAGGTGGAAAGGAACTTACAATGTAAGGTGGAATGGAGCGAGGAATGGAATGGAATGGAACGTGGAATGGAATGTGTAATGGAATGAAATGGAATGTGGAATGGAATATGGAATGGAATGGAATTGATTGGAATGTAGAATGGAAAGTGGAATGGAATGGAATGGAATGCAGAATCTAATGGTATGGAATTTGGAATGGAATGTGGAATGGAATGTGTATTGGAATGTGGAATGGAACCTGGAATGGAATGGAATGGAAAGTGTGATGGAATGGAATGGAATGTGGAAAGGAAGGTGGAATGGAAATGAATGGAAAGTAGAATGGAACGTGGAATTTATCGTGGAATGGAAAGGAATGGAACGTGGAGTGGAACGTGGAATGGAACTTGCAATGGATCTTGGAAAGGAATGAGGAATGTAACGTGGAATGGAATGGAATGGAATGTGGAATGGAACATGGAATGGAATGTGGAATGGAACGTGGAAAGGAACGTGGAATGGAACGTGGAATGGAACATTGAATGGTACGGAATGGAAAGTGGAATGGAATTTAATGGCATAAGGAATGGAAAGCAGAATGGAATGGAATGGAACGTGGAATGGTAGGTGGAATGGAAGTTCTAAAGGAGCGTGTAATGGAAAGTGGAATCGAATGTAATGGAAATTGGAATGGAATGTGGAATTGAAAGTGGAATGTACTGGAATGTAATGTGGAATGTAATGCGGAATGGAATGGAGTGGAATGTGGAATGGAACTTGAATGGAATGGAACGTGGAATGGAATGGAATGGGACGTGGAATGGAACGTGGAATGGAATGGAGTGGTATGTGGAATGGAATGTGGAATGGAATGTCTTATTGAATGTGGAATGGAACATGGAATGGAAAGTGGAATCGAAAGGAAAGGAATGTGGAATGGAATGTCGAATGCTATCGAAAGGAGTGTGGAATGGAATGTGGAATGGAATGTTTAATGGAATGGAATGGAAAGTGGAAGGGAATGTGGAATGGAATGTGAAAGGGAATGTGGAATGGAATGGAATGGAATGTGGAAGGGAAAGTGGAATGGAATATGGAATGGAATGTGGAACGGAATGGAAGGTGGAATGGTATGTGGAATGGAATATTTAATGGAATGGAATTGAAAGTGTAATGGAATGAGGACTGCAAAGAAATGCAGTGTGGAATGGAATGGAATGGAATGTGGAATGGGATGTATAATGGAATGTGGAATGAAATTTGGATTGGTACGTGGAATGGAACGTGGAATGGAATGGAATGGATAGTGGAATGGAACGTGGAATGGAACGTGCAATGGTAGGTGGAATGGAGCTTGGAATGGAATGGAATGGAATGTGGTATGGATTGTGGAATGGAATGGCCTGGAATGTGGAATGGAATGTGGAATGGAATGGAATGGAATGTGGAAGGGAATGTGGAATGGAATGTGGATGGGAATGTGGAAAGGAGTGTGGAATGGAATTGAATGGAATGTTTAATGGAAGTTGTAATGGAAAGGGGAATGAAACGTGGAATGGAATGGAATGGAATGGAATGTGGAATGGAATGTGGAATGGAATGCAATGAAATGGAGTGTGGAATAGAACGGAATGTAAGGGAATATGAAATGAATTGGAATGGAATGGAATGTGGAAAGGAATTGAATGGAATGGAATGTGGAATGGAATGGAATGTGGAATGCAGAATGGAATGGAATGTGGAATGGAATGGAATGAAAATTGGAATGGAATGGAATGGAATGTGGAATGGAATGGAATGGCATGTGGAATGTGGAATGCAATGGAATTTGGAATGGAATGGAATGGAATGTGAAATGGAATGGTATGGATTGTGAAATGGAATGGAATGGATTGTGAAATGGAACGGAATGGAATGGAATGTGAAATTGAATGGAATGGAATGTGAAATGGAAGGGAATGGAATGTGGAATGGAATGGAATGTGGAATGGAATGGAATGGAAAGGGGAAACAAATGTGGAATGGAATGGAATGGAATTTGGAGTGCAATGGAAAGGAATATGGGATGGAATGGAATGGAATATGGAATGCAAAGCAATGAAATGAGGAATGGAATGGAATGGAATGGAATGGAAAGGACCATGGTATGGAAGGGAAAGAAACGTGGAATGGAATGGAATGGAATGGAATACAATGTAATGGAATGGAATGGAATGTACAATGGAATGTGGAGTGGAATGGAATGGAATGGAACCTGGAACGGAATGGAATGGATTGTGGAATGGAAAGTGGAATGCAATGGAATGGAATGTGGAATGGAATTGAACGGAATGGAATGTGGAATGGAATAGAATGGAATCTGCAATGGAATGGAAGGGAATGGAATGCGGAATGGAATAGAATGGAATGTGGAATGGAATGGAATGTGGAATGGGATGATCAACGGAATGTGGAATGGAATGGAATGTGCAATAGCAGACGGAATGTAAAGGAATGGAATGGAATGTTAAATGGAATATAAAGGAATGTGGAATGGAATGGAATGTGAAGTGGAATGGAATGTGTATTGGAATGTGGAGTGCAATGAAATGGAATTGAATGGAATGTTGAATGTAATGGAATTGAATGTGGAATGCAATGGAATGGAAAGGAATGTGAAATTGAATGGAATGCTAGGTGGAATGGATAGGAATGGAATGTGGAAAGGAATGCAATGCAATGTGGAATGCAATGTGGAAGGGAATGGAACGGAACGTGGAATGGAAGGTGGAATGGAATGGAATGGAATGTGGAATGGAATGGAATGGAATGTGGAATACAAAGTGGAATGGAAAGTGGAATGCAATGTGGAATGGAATGGAATTGAATTGAATGGAATGTGGAATGGAATGGAATGGAATTGAATGTGGAATGGAATGGAATGGAATGTGGAATGGAGGGGAATGGAATGTGGAAATTAATGGATTGGAATATGGAATGCAACGTGCAATGCAGTGGAATGGAATGGAATTTGGAACTTATTCTGGAATGGAATGGAATGAGGAATGGAATGGAATGGAATTTAACAGAATGTGGAATGGAATGGAATGGAATGAAATGTTAAATGGAAATTGAATGGAAAGTTTAATGGAATGTAATGGAATGTGGAATGGAATGGAAAGGAATGTGGAATGGAATGTGGAATGGATTGGATTTGAATGTGAAATGGAATGGAATGGAAAGCGGGATGGAATGTGGAATTTAAAGTAACGGAAAGGAGTTTAATGTGGAATGAAATGGAATGGAATGGAATGTGAAATGGAAATAGAATGGAATGTTTAATGGAATAGAATGGAATGTGGAATGGAATGTGAAATGGAATGGAATGGAACGTGGAATGGAATGGAATGGAATGTGGAATGGTATGGAATGAAACGGAATGTAATGTGGAATGCAATGGAATGGAATGGAAAGAATGTGTAAGGGAATGGAGTGGAATGTGGAATGGAATGGAAAGTGGAATGGAACGTGGAATGGAATTGAATAGAATGGAATGGAATGTAGAATGGAGTGTGGAACGAAATGTCGAATGGAATGGAATGGAATGGAATAGAATTTGGAAGGGAATGAAATGAAATGGAATGTGAAATAGAATTGAATGTAATGGAATATGAAATGAATAGGAATGGAATGGAATGTGTAATGGAATTGAATGGAATGGAATGCGGAATGGAATGGAATGGAATGCAGCATGGAATGGAATGTGGAATGGAATGGAATGGCATGCGGAATGTGGAATGGAATGGAATGTGGAATGGAATGGAATGGAATGTGGAATGGAATGGAATGGAATGTGGAATGGAATGGAATGGAATGGAATGGAATTTGGAATGGAATGGAATGGAATGTGGAAAGGAACGGAATGGAATGGAATGGAATGTGGAAAGGAATGGAATGGAATGCAATGTCAAATGGAATGGAATCGAATGTGGAATGGAATGGAATGGAAAGGAATTTGAAATGGAATGGGATGGATTGTTAAATGGAATGGAATGGATTGTGGAATGGAATGGAATGTGAAATGGAATGGAATGGAATGTGAATCGGAATAGAATGGAATGTGGAATGGAATGGAGTGAAATGTGGAAACGAATGTGGATTGCAATGGAATGGAATTTGGAGAGCAATGGAATGGAATATGGGATGGAATGGAATGGAATGTGGAATGCAATGGAATGGAATGTGGAATGGAATGGAATGGAATGAAATGTGGAATGGAAGTGAATGGAACGTGGAATGGAATGGAATGCAATGGAATGGGATGGAATGGGATGGAATGGAATAGAATGTGGAATGGTATGTGGAATGGAATGGAATGGAATGGAATGTGGAATGGAAAGTAATCTATTGTGGAATGGAAATTGGAATGAAATTGAATGGAATGTGGAACGGAATGTGGAATGGAATGGAATGTGGCATGGAATAGAATGGAGTGTGGAATGGAATAGAATGGAATGGAATTTGAAATGGAATGGAATGGAATTGAATGTGGAACTGGATGTTCAATGGAATGTGGAATGGAATGGAATGGAATGTGCAATGGAAAAGGGAATGGAAAGGAATTGTATGGAATGTAGAATGGAATATAAACAAAAGTGGAATGGAATGGAAGGGAATGGAACGTGAAATGGAATGGAATGTGAAATGGAATGTGGAATGGAATGTGGAATGCAATGAAATGTAATTGAACGGAATGTTGAATGGAATGGAATTGAATGTGGAATGCAGTGGAATGGAATGGAATGTGAAATTGAAAGGAATGGAATTTGGAAAGGAACGGAATGGAATGTGGAAAGGAATAGAATGCAATGTGGAATGCAATGTGAAATGGAATGCAATGTTACGTGCAATGGATTCTGGAATGGAATGGAAAGGATTGTGGAGTGGAATGGAATGGAATGTGAAATACAACGTGGTATGGAATGTGATGGAATGTGGAATGTAATGTGGAATTGAATGGAATAGAATGTGGAATGGAATTTAATGGAATTTGGAATGGAATGGAATGGAATGTGGAAGAAAGAGAAAGGAAAGTGGAATTGAATGCAATGAAACGTGGAATTGAACGGAATGCAAAGGAATTTGGAATGGAATGGAATGCAGCGGAATGTGGAATGAAATGGGTTATGGAATGTAATATACTGTGAAATGGAATATATTGGGATGTGGAATGGAGTAGAATGGAAAGTGGAATGGAATGGAATAGAACGTGGAATGGAATGGGACGTGGAATGGAGTCGAAGAGAACGTGGAATGTATTGTGGAATCCAGTGGAATGGAAAGTGGAATGGAATGGAATGGAATGTGGATTGCAATGGAATGGAATGTGGAACGCAGTGTGGAATGTAATGGAACGGAATGTGTATTGGAATGTGGAATGGAATGGAATGAAACGTAGAATGGAATGGAATGGAATGGAATGGAATGGAAGAGAATGTGGAATACAATGGAATGGAAAGGAATGGAATGTGGAATGGAATGGAATGTGGAATGCAATGGAATGGAATGGAACGGAAGATGGAATTGAATGGAATGGAATTTGAAATGCAAATAGAATGGAATGTTTAATGGAATGGAATGGAATGTGGAAAGGGAATGAATAGAATGTGGAACAAAATGTGGAATGGAATGGAATGGAGTGCGCAATGGACTGGAATGGAATGTGGAATGGAATGGAATGGAATGTGTAATGGAATTTAATGAAATGGAATTGAATGTGGAATACAATGGAATTGAATGGAATGGAATTAGGAATGGAACGGAATGAAATGTAGAATGGAATGTAATGGAATTTTGAATGTAATGGAATGGAAAGTGTAATAGAACGTGGAATGGAATTGAATGGAATGGAATGTGGAACGGATTCAGAAATGGAACGTGGAATGGAATGGAAGGGAATGGAATGTGGAATGGAATGAATCGGGATGGAATGTGGAATAGAATGGAATATAATGGAATATGGAATGGAATGGAATGGAATGCGGAATGGAATGTGGAGTGGAATGGAATGGAATGCGGAATGCAGTGGAACGTGGAATGTGGAATGGAATGGAATGTGGAATGTGAAATGGAATGAAATGTGGAATGGAATGGAATGCAATGTGGAATGTGGAATGGAATGGAACGTGGAATGTGGAATGGAATGGCATGTAGAATGGTATGGAAGTTAATGGAATGTGGAATGCGATATGGAATGGAATGTGGAATGGAATGGAAGGGAATTTGGAATGGAATGTAATGGAAAGTGCAATGGAATGTCATGGAATGTGGAATGGAATGTGGAATGGAATGTAATGGAATGTGGAATGGAATGTGGAATGTAATGGAATGGAATGCAATGTCAAATGGAATGGAATGTAATGTGGAAAAGAATGGAATGTAAAATGGAATGCAATGGAATGTGAAATGGAATGCAATGGAATGTGAAAAGGAATGGAATGCAATGTGGCATGGAATGGAATGGAATGTGTAATGGAAGGCGGAATGGAATGGAATGGAATGGAATGTGGAATGGAGTGGAATGGAGTGCAATGTGGAATGGAATGTAACGGATTGTGGAATGGAAAGTGGAATGGAATGGAATGGAATGTGGAATGGAGTGGAATGGAATGGAATGTGGAATGGAATGTAACGGATTTTGGAATGGAAAGTGGAATGGAATGGAAGGTGTAATTGAATGTGGAATGGAATGGAATGTGGAATGGAACAGAATGGAATATAATGGAGTGTGGAATGGAATGGAATGGAATGGAATGGAATGTGGAATGGAACAGAATGGTATGTGTAATCGAATAGAATGGAATGGAATTTGAAATGGAATGGAATGGAATGGAATGTGGAACTGGATGATGAATGGAATGTGGAATGGAATGGAACGGAATGTGCAATGGAAAAAGGAATGGAAAGGAATGGTATAGAATGTGGAATGCAATCTAAAGGAATGTGGAATGGAATGGAATGGAATGGAAAGTTAAATGGAATGGAACTTAGAATGGAATGTGGAATGAAATGTAGGATGGAACTTGAAAAAGAGTGGAATTGACTGTGGAACTGAAAGTGGAATGAAATGGAAAGGGACATGAAATGGAACGTGGAGTGGAAAGTGGAATGTAATGGAATGGAACGTTAAAAGGAATGTGGAATGGAATGTGGAAAGGAATGGAATGGAATGTGGAATGGAATGTGAAACGGAATCTGGAATGGAATGTGGAATGGAATGTGGAATGAAAGTGGAATGGAAAAGAATGAAATGTGAAATGGAATGTGTAATGGAATGGAATTTAATGTGGAATGGAATGTGGAAAGGAACGTGGAATGGAATGGAATTGAATGTGAAATGAAATGGAATGGGATGTGGATAGGAATGTGGAATGGAATGGAATGGAATGTGAAATGGAATGTGGAAAGAAATGTGGAATGGAATGTGGAATGGAATGTGGAAAGGAACGTGGAAAGGAATGTGGAAAACAATGTGGAATGGAAGGGAATGGAATGTGGAATGGAATGTGGAACGGAGTGTGGAATGGAATGTGGAATCGAACGTGGAACGGAGTGTGGAATGAAATGTGGAATGGAACGGAATGGAATGTGGAATGGAATGTGGAATGGATTATGGAATGGAGTGTGGAATGGAATATGTAATGCAAAAGGATGCAAAGTGAAATGGAATGTGGAAAGGAATGTTCAGTGGAATGTGAAATATAATGCAATGGAACGCGGATTTGCACGTGGAACGGAATGGAAAGGAATGTGTAATGGAATGTGAGATGGAATGTGGAATGGATTGTGGAATGGAATGTGGAATGGATTGTGGAATGGAATGGAGTGGAATGTGGTATGGAATGTAATAGAATGTAAAATGGCATGGAACGCAATGGAATGGAAAGTGAAATGGAATGGAATGGAATGTTGAATGGAGTTGAATGGAATATGGAATGCAATGGAATGGAATTTAATTTGGAATGGAATGGTATGTGGAATTGAATGGAAAGGAAATGTGGTATAGAATGGAATGGAATGTGGAATGCAATGGGATGGAAAGTGGAATGGAATTTGGAATGGAAGGGAATTGAATGGAATGTGGAATGGAATGGAATGTAACGAAATACAGAACGAAATGGAAATGAATATGGAACGGATTGCAAAGGAATGTGGAATTCAATGTAGAAGGTAATGGAATGGAAAGTGGAATGCAATGTGGAATGGAAAGCAATGGAATGTAGAATGGAATGGAATGGAATGTGGAATGGAATGTGGAATTGAATGGAATGGAACGTGGAATGGAATGGAAAGGAATGTGTAATGGATTGAAATGGAATTTGGAATGGAATGGAATGGAATGTGGAATGTAATTTAAACCAATGTGGAATGAAAATGAAAGGTATGGAATGGAATGTGGAATGGAATGGAATGGAATGTGGAATGGATTGCTGAATGGAATGGAATGGAATACGGAAAGAATGGAGTGGAATATGGAATGGAATGGAACCTGAAATGGAATGGAATGGAATGTGGAATGTGAAATGGAATGTGGAATGGAATGTGGAATGGATTATGGAATGGAGTGTGGAATGGAATATGTAATGGATTGTGGAATGGAAAGTGGAATAGAATGTGAAGTGGAATGTGGAATGGATTGACGTGGAAAGTGAAATGGAATGAAATGTAACGTGGAATGGATTGGAATGGAATTTGGGATAGAATGGAATGGAATGCAAAATGATTGTGAATGCAATCAGGAATGGAATGGAACGATTAATGTAATGGAATGGAAAGTGGAATGGAAAGAAAGAAATGTGGAATGGAAGGGACTGGAATGCGGAATGGAATGTGGAATGGAATATGGAATGGAATGTGGAATTGAATGGAATGTACCGTGGAAAGGAATGGAATGCAAAGTGGAATTTAATGGAATGGAATATCGACTATAATGGAATGAAATGGAAGGTGGAATGGAATGCAATGAATGTGGAATTGAATGGAATGGAACTTCGAATATAATTTGGAATGGAATGGAAAGGAATTCATAATGGAATGGAATGGAATGGAATGGAATGTAGTGGAAAAGAACGTCGAATGAATAGTTCAAAGGAACGTGGAATGGAATATGGAATGGAATGGGATGCAATGTGGAATGGAATGTGGAATGCAATGTGGAATGGAATGTGGAATGGAATGGAATGGAACATGGAATGGAATGGAATGTGGAATGGAATGGAATGGAATGGAGTGGAATGTGGAATGGAATGGAAAGGAATGGAATGGAATGTGGAATGGAATGCAATGGAATGTGGGTCGGAATGGAATGGAATGTGGAACGGAATGTAATGGAAAGTGGAATAGAATGGAATGTGAAATGGAATGGAATGGAATGGAATGTGGAATGGAATGTGGAATGGAATGTGGAATGGAATGGGGAATGGAATGGAATGGAATGTGGAATGGAAAGAAATGGAATGTGGAATGGAAAGGAATGTAATATGGAATAGAATGGAATGGAATGTGGAATGCTATTGAATGGAATGGAAAGCAAAGTGGAATGGAATTGTACGGAATGTGGAATGGAATATGGAAAGGAAAGTGGAATAAAATGGAATGGAATTTGGAATGGAATGGAATGGAATGTGGAATGTAATTTAAACCAATGTGGAATGAAAATGAAAGGAATGGAATGGAATGTGGAATAGAATGGAATGGAATGTGGAATGGAATGGAACCTGAAATGGAATGGAATGGAATGTGGAATGTGAAATGGAATGTGGAATGGAATGTGGAATGGATTATGGAATGGAGTGTGGAATGGAATATGTAATGGATTGTGGAATGGAAAGTGGAATAGAATGTGAAGTGGAATGTGGAATGGATTGAAGTGGAAAGTGGAATGGAATGAAATGTAACGTGGAATGGATTGGAATGGAATTTGGGATGGAATGGAATGGAATGCAAAATGATTGTGAATGCAATCAGGAATGGAATGGAACGATTAATGTAATGGAATGGAAAGTGGAATGGAAAGAAAGAAATGTGGAATGGAAGGGACTGGAATGTGGAATGGAATGTGGAATGGAATATGGAATGGAATGTGGAATGGAATGGAATGTACCGTGGAAAGGAATGGAATGGAAAGTGGAATTTAATGGAATGGAATATGGACTATAATGGAATGAAATGGAATGTGGAATGGAATGGAAGGAATGTGGAATTGAATGGAATGGAACTTCGAATATAATTTGGAATGGAATGGAAAGGAATTCATAATGGAATGGAATGGAATGGAAAGGAATGTAGTGGAAAAGAACGACGAATGGATAGTTCAAAGGAACGTGGAATGGAATATGGAATGGAATGGGATGCAATGTGGAATGGAATGTGGAATGCAATGTGGAATGGAATGTGGAATGGAACGGAATGGAACATGGAATGGAATGGAATGTGGAATGGAATGGAATGGAAGGGAGTGGAATGTGGAATGGAATGGAAAGGAATGGAATGGAATGTGGAATGGAATGCAATGGAATGTGGGTCGGAATGGAATGGAATGTGGAACGGAATGTAATGGAAAGTGGAATAGAATGGAATGTGAAATGGAATGGAATGGAATGTGGAATGGAATGTGGAATGGAATGGAATGGGGAATGGAATGGGGAATGAAATGGAATGGAATGTGGAATGTAATGGAATGGAATGTGGAATGGAAAGGAATGGAATGTGGAATGGAAAGGAATGTAATATGGAATAGAATGGAATGGAATGTGGAATGCTATTGAATGGAATGGAAAGGAAAGTGGAATGGAATTGTATGGAATGTGGAATGGAATATGGAAAGGAAAGTGGAATAAAATAGAATGGAATGTGGAATGGAATGGAATGGAATGTAGAATGGATTGTTGAATTGAATGGATTGCAATGTGGAATGGAATGTGGAGTGGAATGGAATATGGAATGGAATGGAATGGAATATGGAATGGAATGGAATGGACTGAGGAATGGAATGGAATGGAATGGAACTTAATGTGGAATGCAAAGTGGAAAGGAATGGAATGGAATGTAGAAAGGAATGTAATGGAATATGGAATGGAATGTAGAATGGAATGGAAAGGAATGTGGAATGGAAAGCGGAATGGAATGGAATGGAAAGCGAAATGGCATGTGGAATGGATTTTAATGGAAAGTTTAATGGAATGCCATGGAATGTGGAAAGGAATTGAATGGAATTTGTAATGGAATGTAGATGAATGTGGAATGGAATGCAATGGAATAGAATGGAAGGCAATGGAATGGAATGGAATGTGGAATGGAATCTGGAATGGAAACTGCAAAAGAATGGAAGAGAATGTGGAATGGAATGGAATGGAAAGGAATGGAATGTGTAAAGGAATATGGAATGGAACGTGGAATGAAATGGAATGGAATGTGGAATGCAATCGGATGGAAAGTGGAATGGAGTGTGAAATGCAATGGAACTGAATGGAATAAGGAATGGAAAGAGGAATAGAATGGAATGGAATGTGGTATGGAATGGAATGGTATGTGAAATGGCATGGAATGGAATGGAATGGAAAGTGAAATGGAATGGAATGGAATGGAATGTGGAATGGAATGGAATGGAATGTGGAATGGAATGGAATTGAATGTGGAATGGAATTTGGAATGGAATGGAATGGAATGTGGAATGGAATTTAAAGGAATGTGGAATGAAATTGTATGGATTGGAATGGAATGTGGAATGGAATGGAATGGTATGTGGAATGGATTTTGAAATGGAATGAAATGGAATGTGGAATGGAATGGAATGGAATGTGGAACGGAATGGAATGGAATGTGGAATGGAATGTGGAATGGAATGGAACGGAACGTGGAATGGAATGGAATGGAATGGAATGTAACGTGGAATGGAATGTGGAATGGAATGTAATGGTATGTGGATTGGAATATAATGGAATGTAGAATGGAATGGAATGGAATGTGAAATGTAATTGAATGGAATATGGAATGGAATGGAATGGAATGGAATGTGGACTGGAATAGACTGGAGTTGAATGGAATAGAAAGTGGAATGGATTAGAATGGAATGTGGAATGGAATGGAATAGAATGCCATGTGAAACGGAATGGAAGGGAAGGTGGAATGGGAGGGAGCGGAATGTGGAATGGAATGGAATATGTAATGGAATGGAATGGAATGTGGAATGGAATGGAATATGTAATGGAATGGGATGGAATATGAAATGCAATGTGTAATGCAATGGGATGAAATATGGACTGGAATGGAATGGAATGTGGAATGGAATGAAACGGAATATGGAATGGAATTGGATTGAATGTTGAATGGAGTGTGGTATGGAATGGAATGCAATGTGGAATGGAATGTGGAATGGTATGTAACGGAAGTTGGAATGGAACGTAGAATGGAATGGAATGTGCAATGGTAGGGAATGGAATGTGGAATTTAATGTGTAATACAATGTGGAATGGAATGGTATGGAATGTGGAATGGATTGGAAAGGAATGGAATGGAATGTGGAATGGAATGGAATGGAATGCGGAATGGAATGGAATGGAACCTGGAATGGAACGTGGCATGGAATGTGGAATGCAACGTGTATGGAACGTGCAATTGAACGTGGAATATAAAGTGGAATTGAAAGAGGAATGGAATGGAATATAATGTGGAATGGAGAGGACTGAAATGTGGAATGGAATGTGGAATGGAATGGAAAGGAATGTGGAATGGAATGGAATGGAACTTGGAATGGTTTGGAATGGCAAGTGCAATGGAATGGAATAGAATTTAATGTGGAATAGAATATAATGCAATGAGGAATGGAAGAGAATGGAATGTGGAATGGAATGTGTGTTCCATTCCACAATACTTTCCATTTTACGTTCCATTCCACAATACTTTCCACTTTCCATTGCACTTTCCATTCCGTTCCTTTCCACAATCCATTCCACATTTTACTCCACATTCCCTTCCACATACCATTCCGTTAAACTCCACGTTTCATTGCACATTCCATTCCACATTTCATTCCATTCCATTTCACATTCCATTAAGTTACATTCCACATTCCTTTCCTCATTCCATTCCACATTCCTTTCCATATTTCATTCCACATTCCATTCCATAACATTCCATATTCCATTCTATTCAACATTTGATTCCATTCTATTCCACATTCGATTCCATTCCATTCCACATTCCATTCCACATTTCATTGCATTCCATTTCACATTCCATTCCATTACATTCCACATTCCTTTCCATATTCCATTCCACATTCCATTCCACATTCTGTTCCATATTCCATTCCACATTCCTTCCATTCCATTCCATATTCCATTCCATTCCATTCCATTGCATTCCGCATTCCTTTCCATTTAACAATGAATTCCATTCCACTCCACATTCCATTCAACTCCATTCCGCATTCCATTCCATTGCATTCCACATTCCAATCCATTCCACACTCCATTCCATTCCATTCAATTACACATTCCATTCCACGTTCCACATTCCATTCCACATTCCATTATATTACATTCCACATTCCATTCCATTCCATTCCAAATTCCATTCCATTCCGACCCAAATTCAATTCCATTCCATTCCATTCCACATTCCATTCCATTACATTACATTCAGATTCCATTCCACTTTGCATCCCATTCCATTCCACATTCCATTCTACATCCCATTCCATTCCACATTCCATTCTACATTCCATTCCATTCCATTCCACATTCCATTCTATTCCATTCCATTCCATTGCACATTCCATTCCATTCCACTCCATTCCATCCCACATTCCATTGCATTCCATTCCATTCCACGTTCCATTCAATTCCATTCCACATTCCATTCCAAATTCCATTCCATTCCATTCTACATTCCATTCCACATTGCATACGATTCTATTCCACATTCCATTCCACCTTCCTCTGCAGGTTCCATTCCACGTTCTTTTCCACAACATTCCATTCCATTCCTTTCCATTCCGTTCTGAATTCCTTTCCATTCCATTCCAAATTATACTCGACATTCCATTCCATTCAATTCCACATTCCATTCCATTCCATTCCACATTCCATTTCATTCCATGTCAGTCCATATTCCATTCCATTAATTTCCACTTTCCATTCCATTCCATTCCACGGTCCATTCCATTCCGTTCCACATTCCATTCCATTCCATTCCAAATTCCATTTCATTCCGTTCCACTTTCCTTTCCATTCCATTCCATGATCCGTTAAATTCCATTGCACATTCCATTACACATTCCATTCCATTCCATTCCGCATTCCATTCCATTCCATTCCACATTCCATTCCACATTCCGTTCCATTACCTTCTACATTGAATTCCACATTCCTTTCCAATCTGTTCCACATTGAATTCAATTTCGTTCCATATTCCATTCCATTCCATTCAATTCCACGTTCCATTCAATTCCATTCCATTCCACAGTCCACTCCACATTCCATCCCATTGGATTCCACATTCCATTCCATTCTACTCCACAGTTCCTTTCCATTCCATTCCATAATCCATTCCATTCCATATTCCCTTCCATTCCATTCCATATTCCATTCCATTCCATTCCGCATTGCATTCCATTCAATTTCACTATCCATTCCATTCCATTCCGTCTCATTTCACATTCCATTGCATTCCATACCACATTCCATTCCATTCGATTCCACTTTCCATTCCATATTCCATTCAATTCCGTTCCATTCCACATTCCATTCCACATTCCATCCCATTGCATTCCACATTCCATTCCATTCCATTCCGCTTTCTATTCCATATTCCATTCCACATTCCTTTCCCTTCCATTACTTTACATTCCAAATTCCACTCCATTCCATTACACATTTCATTCACTTCCATACCACATTCCATTCCACGCCATTAAACATTCCATTCCATTCCATTACACATTCCATTCTGCGTTCCATTCTATTTCACTCCACATTCCATTCCACATTCCATTCCATTCCATTATACGTTCCGTTCCATTTTCCATTCCATTCCTTTCTACATTCCATTACATTCAATGCCAAATTGCATTCCATTCCATTCCTTTCAATTCCACTTTCCATTCCATTCCATTCTGCATTCCATTCCATTCCATTCCATATTGCATTTCACATTCCATTCAATTCCATTGCAGTCCATTCCACTTTCCATACCATTCCATTCCACATTCCATTCCATTCCATTCAACAATCCATTCCCCGTTACGTTACCTTAAATTCGACATTCCATTCCATTCAACATTCCATTCCAATTTTCATCCCAATCCATTCCATATTCCATTCCACATTCCCTTCCATTCCATTCCATTCCACATTCCATTCCATTCCGTTCCACGTTTCATTTCACATTCCATTCCACGTTACATTCATTTCATTCCACATTCTATTCAACAGTCCTTTCCAAATTTCATGCCACATTCCATTCCATTCCATTCCACCATCCATTCAACATTCCATTCCATTTCATTCTACATTGGATTCCACATTCCATTCAGTTCCATTCTACTTTCCAATAACCGTTCCATTCCACGTTCCAATCCACGTTCCATTCCATACCAATCCACGTTCCATTCCACGTTCCATTCCATTCCATTCCAAGTTCCATTCCCCGTTCATTCCACGTTCCATTCCATTCCATTCCATGTTATATTCCACATTACACTCCATTCCATTCTACCTTCCATTCCGCTTTCCATTCCATCCCATTCCATTCCATTCCACACTCCTTTCTGTTCCATTCCACATTCGATTCCATTCTATTCCACACTCCTTTCCATTCCATTCTATTCACCATTCCATTCAATTCCATCCCGCATTCCATTCCATTCCATTGCGCATTCCATTCCATTCCATTCCGCATTCCATTCCACCTTCTGTTCCACAATCCATTCCATTCCTTTCAACATTCCATTCCACACTCTATTCCACATTCCATTCCACATTCCATTCCGTTCCATTTCGCATTCCTTTCCATATTCCATTCCACATTCCATTCCATTCCCCATTCCATTCCACATTATATTCCATTCCATTCCACATTCCGATCCAATCCATTCTACATTCCATTCCATATACCATTCCACATACCATTCCATTCCATTCCACATTCCATTCCATTCCATTCCACTTTTTCTTCCACATTCCATTCCGTATTCTGTTCCATTCCATTCCACATATTATTCCACATTGTATTCCGCTAGATTCCACATTCCATTTCATTCCATTCCATATTCCATTCCACTTTGCTGTCCACTTTCCATTCCACGTTCCACTACACGTTCCATTCCATTACATTCCACGTTCCAATCCATTCCATTCCACATTCAATTCCATTTTCCCTTTCGCATTCCATTCCACATTCCATTTCACTTTCTTTTCCATACCATTGCCCATTCCATTCCACATTCCATTCCAGATTCCATTCCATTCCTTTCCAAATTCCATTCTGTATTCCATTTCACGTTCCATTCCATTCCATTCCACGTTCCATTCCGCTTTCCATTCCACGTCCCATTACATTCCACGGCAGGTTCAATTCTACATTCAATTCATATCCATTTCACGTTAAATTCTACATTCCATTGCAAATTCCATTCCATTCCATTCCAGATTCCATCCCAGACTCCATTGCGTTCCATTCCACATTCCATTCCATGCATCATTGAATATTCCATTCCACATTCTATTCCACATTCAATTACACAGTCCATGCCTTTCCATTACACTTTCCATTCCACAATCAATTCCACATTCCATTCCACATTCCATTCCGTTCCATTCCACATTACTTTCCACAATCCATTCCACGTTCCATTTCACGTTCCGTTCCACCTTCCATTCAATTCCATTTCATTCCATTCCACGTGCCATTCCATTCCATTCAACTTTCCATTTCATGCCGTTCCAGTTTGCATTCCACATTTCATTTCACATTCCATTCCAGTTTCAATTCCATTCCATTCCATTCCACTACACATTCCATTCCCTTCCAATCCACATTCTTTTCCATTCCATTAGATGTTCCATTCCATTCCACATTCGATTCCTTTCCATTCAACATTCCATTCGATTCCACATTCCATGCCAATCCATTCCACATTCCATTCCATTGCATTCCACTTTCCATTCCCCTCCATTCCACATTCCATTCCACATTCCATTCCATTCCGTTCGATTCCACATTCTATTCCATTCCATTCGACATTCCACTCCACATTCCATTCCATTCCATTCTATTCCATTCCATTCCTCATTCCATTTCTCATTCCATTCCACTCCATTCCACATTCCATTCCATGCCATTCCACTTTCCATTCCACATTCCATTCCATGTTACATTCCACGTTCTACTCCATTCCATTACACATTCCATTACAGTATATTCCACATTTCATTCCACATTCCTTTCCTCATTCCATTCCATTCTATTCTATTCCACATTCCATTCCACATTGGATTTCACATTCCATTGCACATTGCGTCCATATTGCATTCAACAATCCATTCCATTCCATTCCACATTCAATTTCATTCCATTCCACATTCCATTCCATTCCATTCCACGTTCCATTCCATTCTGTTCCACATTCCATTCCATCATCCATTCTACATTCCATTCCTCATTCTAGTCCCTTCCATTCCACTTTACATTGCATTCCATTCCACGTTCCATTCCATTCCTTTAGACCTTCCATTGCATTCCATTCTGCTTTACATTCCACATTCCATTCAACATTCCTTTCCACATTCCTTTCCCTTCCATTCAACATTCCATTACATTCCATTCCATGTTACATTCCATTCCATTACTCATTCCATTCCACATTCCAGTCCACGTTCCTTTGCACATTCCATTACACGTTCCATTCCACTTTCCATTCCATTTTCCATTACATTCCATTCAACATTCCATTCCATCTTCCACTGCATTCCATTCCACATTTCATAACATTCCGTTCCATTCCATTCTACATTACATTCCATTCCATTCCGCATTCAATTCCATTCAATTATACTTTCTGTTCCATTCCATTCCACTTTCAATTCCATTCACTTCCACATTCCGTTCCATTCCTTCCAAATACCTTTCCATTCCATACCATGTTCCATTCCATTCCATGCCACATTAAATTCCATTCAATTCCACATTCCATTCCTTTCAATTGCACATTCCATTCCATTCCATTCCATTCCACGTTCCATTCCATTCTATCCCACGTTCCAGTCCATTCCATTCCACATTACATTCCACATTCCATTCAACATTCCATAAAATTCTATTCCATTCCACATTCCATTCTATTCCATTAGGCATTCCATTCCACGTTCCATACCAGTTTCCATTGCACGTTCCATTATGTGATCCATTCCACGTTCTATTCCACATTCCATTCCATTCCATTCCACATCCCATTCCACATTCCGTTACATTCCACTCCACTTTCCATACTATTCCATACCAGATTCCTTTCCACTTTCCATTTCACATTGCATTCCACCTTCCGTTCCGTATTCCATTCCACATTCCATTCCATTCAATTCCACATTCCATTTCACATTCCATTCCGTTCCATTCCACATTCGTTTCCACATTCCATTGCACATTCCATTCCACATTCTGTTCCGCATTGCATTCCACATTCCATTCCATTCCATTCCATATTCCTTTGCACATTCCATTCTGCATTCCATTCGACATTCCATTCCACATTCCTTTAAATTCCATTCCACATTGCATTCCATTCCATTCCACATTCCATTCCATGTTCCATTCAACGTTCTATTCCAAATTCCATTCAAAATCATTTCACATTACATTCTGCATTCCAATCCTTTCCATTCCAATTTCCTTTCAGCATTCCATTCCACATTACATTCCGTTCCATTCCACATTCCATTCCACTTTCCGTTCTACATTTCATTCCATTCCATTCCACATTCCATTCCATTCCATTCCACATTCCATTCCATTCCACATTGCATTCCATGTACCATTCCACATTTCATTCCACATTCCATTGCATTCCACCTTCCATTACACGGTCCATTCCTTTCCATTCCACGTTCCGTTCTATGTTCCATTCCACATTCCAATCTACATTCCATTCCACATTTCACTCCACATTCCATTCCACAATCCGTTCCATATTCCATTCCATTCCATGCCAAATTCCATTCCACGTTCCATTCCATTCCATACCACGTTCAATTCCACATTCTATTCCATTACATTTGAGATTCCATTCCACATACCATTCCAAATTCCATTTCAAATTCCATTCCGTTCCATTACACATTCCATTCCACATTCCATTCAACTTTCCATTCCACCTTCCTTTCCATTCCATTCCACATTATATTCCACAATACATTCCAAATTCCATTCCACATTCCATTCAACCTTCCATTCCGTTGCATTCCACATTCCATTCCACACTCCATTCCACATACCTTTCCACATTCCATTCCGTTCCATTCCACATTCCTTTCCACATTCCATTCTGCATTCCATTCGACATTCCGTTACACATTCCTTTCCACACTCCATTCCACACCCGATTCCACATTCCTTTTGGTTGCGTTCCACTTTCCTATCCACATTCCATTCCACATTCCATTCCATTTCATTCCACTTTCCATTAAACATTCCATTCCATTCCATTTCACATTCCATTCCGTTAAATTCCAGATTCCTTTCCACATTCTATTCAACATTCGGTTCTACATTCCGTTCCACATTCCATTCCAATCCATCTGACATTCCATTCCATTGCGTTCCACATTCCAGTTCACATTCCATTCCGTTCCATTCCACTTTCCTTTCCACATTCCTTTCCGTATTCCATTCCTCATTCCGTTCAACATTCCATTCCACATTCCATTCCATTCAGTTTCACATTCCGTTCCACATTACATTTCACATTCCATTCCATTCCAGTCCTCATTCCATTCCATTCCACATTCCGATCCATTCCATTCCACATTCCATTCCATTCCATTCCCCATTACTTTCCATTCCATTCCACGTTCCATTCTACGATCCATTCCAAGGTCCATTCAATTACATTCCACGTTCCATTCCACATTCCATTCCAGTTTCCTTTCCACTTTCCATTCCACATTAAATTCCATACCATTCCTAATTGCATTCCATTCCATTCCACATTCCTTTCCATTACATTCCACATTCCATTACACCTTCCATTCCATTCCATTCCACTTCCCATTCCAAGTTCCATTCCACTTACCCTTCCAAATTCCAATCCACATTCCATTTCACATTCTATTCCACCTAATTCACATTCAATTCCACATTCTACTCCATTCTGTTGTATTCCACATTGTATTCCATTCCATTCGACATTCCCTTCCACATTCCATTCCATTCCTTTCTGTTCCTCAGTCTACTCCATTCCATTCCACATTCCATTCCACATTCCATTCCAATTCATTCTATTCCACATTCCATTGCATTCCATTGCATTCCATTCAACATTCCATTCCTTTCCATTCGACATCCCATTCCACATTCCATTCCACATTCCATTCCACGTTCCATTCCACATTCCATTCCGTTCCATTCCACATTCCATTACATTACATTCCACATTTAATTTCACATTCGTTTCCTCATTCAATTCCATTCCAATCGATTCCACATTCCATTACATTCCATTCCGCCGTCCATTCCATTCCATTCCGCATTCCATTCCATTCCATTCCACATTCCACTCCAAATTCCATTCCATATTCCATTCCACTCCACATTCCGTTCCATTGCATTAAACATTCCATTACATTTCATTCCATTCCACATTCCATTCCATTCAATTTCCCATTCCATTCCTTTCAACATTCCATTACATTTCATTCCATTCCACATTCCATTCCATTCAATTTCCCATTCCATTCCTTTCCATTGCACATTCCATTCCATTCCATTCCATTCCACGTTCCATTCCATTCTATTCCACTTTCCAGTCCATTCCATTCCACATTCCATTCAACATTCCATTCCACATTTCATTCCACTTTCCACAAAATTCCATTCCATTCCACATTCCATTCCATTAGTCATTCCATTCCACGTTCCATTCCACGTTCCATTCCATTCCATTACACATCCCATTCCACATTACGTTACATTCCATTCCACATTCCATTACATTCCATTCCACATTCGATTGCATTACATTCTACATTCCATTCCACATTACGTTACATCAAATTCCACATTCCGTTAGGTTCCATTCCACATTCCATGCCATTCCAACCTATATTCCATTCCACATTCCTTTCCATTCCACTCCACGATCCATTCCATCTTCTGTTCCATTCCATTCCATTGCAGATTTCATTCCACATTCTATTACATATTCCATTCCACATTCCATTCCATTCCACATTCCATTGCATTCCATTCCACATTCCATTCCACATTGCACTCCATATTCCATTCCACTTTCCATTCCACATTAATTTGCATTCCATTCCACATTCCAATCCATTACACATTCCTTTCCACATTACATTCCACGTTCCCTTCCACGTTCCATTCCATTCAATTACAAGTTCTATTCCTCTTTCCATTCCACATTCCGTTCCATTCCATTACACTATGCATTCCACATCCCAATCCACATTCAATTCCATTCCATTCCACATTCCATTCCATTCCATTCCACATTCCATTCCATTCCATTCCACATTGCATTCCACATTCCATTCCATTCCACATTTCATTCCACGTTCCATTCCACATTTCATTCCATTCCAATCCATTTCACATTCCGTTACACATTCCATTTCACATTCCATTCGATTCCATTCCTCATTCCATTCCATTACACATTCCGTTCCATTCCATTCCACATTCCAGTCCATTCCATTCTCCTTTTGATTGCATTCCATTCTACGTTCCATTCTACGATCCATTCCAAGCTCCATTCAATTAAATTCCACGCTCCATTCCACATTCCATTGCATTCCATTCCAGTTTCCTTTTCACATTGCATTGCACATTAAATTCCATTCCATTCCGCATTACATTCCATTCCATTCCACAATCCTTTCCATTCCATTCTACATTCCATTACACGTTCCATTCCATTCCATTCCACTTTCCATTCCATTCCATTCCACTTTCCATTCCACGTTGCATTCCCCTTACACTTCCATATTCCAATCCACATTCCATTTCACATTCTATTCCACTCCATTTGACATTCCATTCCACATTCCAATCCTTTCCATTCTATTCCACATTCTATTCCATTCTATTCGACATTCCACTCCAGATTCCATTCCATTCCCTTCTATTCCACATTCTATTCCATTGCATTCCACATTCCATTCCACATTCCATTCCAATACATTCTATTCCACATTCCATTCCATTCCATTCCACTTTCCATTCCTTTCAATTCCACATTCCATTCCACATTCCACTAAACATTCCTTTCCAGGTTCCATTCCACATTCCATTCCGTTCCATTCCACATTCCATTACTTTACATTCCACATTTCATTCCACATTCCTTTCCTCATTCAATTCCATTCCAATCGATTCCACATTCCATTCCATTCCAATCCGCATTGCATTCCATTCCATTCCACATTCCACTACAAATTCCATTCCACATTCCTTTCCACGTTCCATTCCATTCCATTAAACACTTCATTCCATTCCATTCCATATTCCAATCCATTCAATTCCACGTTCCATTCCTTTCCATTGCACATTCCATTCATTCCATTCCATTCCATATTCCATTCCATTCTATTCCGCTTTCCAGTCCATTCCATTCCACATTCCATTCCACATTCCATAAAACTCCATTCCATTACACGTTCCATTCTATTCCATTCCATTAATCATTCCATTCCACGTTACATTCCACTTTCCATTGCACATTCCATTACATGTTACATTCGACGTTCCATTCCTCGTTCCATTCTATTCCATTACACATCCCATTCCAAATTACGTTGCATTCCATTCCACAATCCATTACATTCCATTCCACATTCCGCTCCATTCCATTCCACATTGCATTCCACATTTGGTTCCATCCCATTCTCATTATTACCATTCCATTCCCAATTCCATTCCATTCCATTCCACATTCCATTCCACATTCCTTTAAATTCCATTCCACTATTCATTCCATCTTCTGTTCCATTCCATTCCATTCTAGATTCCATTCCACGTTTTATTACATATTCCATTCCACATTCCAAACATACTTTTCCACTTTCCATTCCACATTCCATTTCATTCCATTCCACATTGCACTCCATATTCCATTCCATTCCATTCCGTTCCACTTTCCATTCCACATTCCTTTGCATTTCATTCCACATTTCATTCCATTACACATTCCTTTCCACATTACATTCCACGATCCTTTCCAAATTCCATTCCATTCCATTCCACTTTCCATTCCTCTTTCCATTCCACGTTCCATTCCTTTCCGTTACACAATGCGTTCCACATCCCAATCCACATTCAATTCCATTCCATTCTACATTCCATCACATTCCATTCCACATTCCAATCCATTCCATTCCACATTCCATTCCACATTACGTTCCATCCGATTCCACATTCAATTCCTTTCCATTCCACATTCCATTCCATTCCATTCCACATTCCATTCCACATTCCTTTCCATTCCATTCCACGATCCTTTCCATCTTCCGTTCCATTCCATTCCATTCCAGATGCCATTCAACATTCTATTCCATATTCCATTCCACATTCCATTCCATTCCACATTCCATTCCACATTCCATCTCATTCCATTCCACTTTCCATTCCACATTCCTTTGCATTCCATTGCATTACACATTTCTTTCCACTTTACATTCCACGTTCCATTCCACGTTCCATTCCATTCAATTCCACGTTCCATTCCTCTTTCCATTCCACATTCCATTCCATTCCGTTACACAATGCATTCCACATCCCAATCCACATTCAATTCCATTCCATTCCACATTCCATCCCATTGCATTCCACATTCCATTCCAGTCCACATTCAATTCCATTCCATTAAACATTCCATTCTATTTCCACTTCACATTCCATTCCATTCCATACCATTCCACATTCCGTTCCATTCCATTCCATTCCTTTCCGCATTCCATTCCATTCTATTCCACATTGCTTCCCACATTCCAATCCATTTCTTTCCATATCCCATTCCATTCCATTCCACATTCCATTTCATTCAATTCCACATTCCATTCCATTCCATTCCATTACACATTCTGTTCCTTTCCATTCCATTTCATTCCGCATTCCATTCCATTCCATTCCATTGCATTCCAGATTCCATTCCATTCCCTTCCACTTTCCAGTCCACATTCCATTCCATTACTTTCCATATTGCATTGCACTTTCCATTCCATTCCATTCCACATCCCATTCCAAATTCCATTCCATTCCATTCCACATTCCATTCCATATACTGTTCAATTCCATTGCACTTTCCATTCCATTCCACTCCACTTTCAATTCCATTTCATTCCACGTTGCATTGCATTCCCTTAAAAGTTCCATTTCACTTTCCAGTCCACGTTCCATTCCATGTTCCATTCCACGATCCATTACATTCCATTTCATATTCCATTCCACATTCCATTCGTATCCATTCCACATTCCATTCCATTCCATTCCAATCCATTCTACATTCCATACTATTCCAATTCAAATTCCATTCCATTCCATTGCATTCCACATTCCATTCCGAATTCCATTCCATTCAGTTCCATTCCATTCCACATTCCACTCCACATTCCATTCCATTCCATTCCACATTCCATTGTATGTTCCATTTCACGTTCCATTGCACGTTCTATTACACGTTCCAATCTACGTTCTATTACATTCCATTCCAATTTTCATTCCATTCCATTCAACATTCTATTCCATATACCGTTCTCTTTCATTCCACATACCATTCCATAACATTCCGCATTCCATTCCAGATTCCATTCCCTTCCATTCCACATTCCATTCCATTCTACGTTTCATTCCATTCCATTACACTTTCCATTCGGCATTCCATTCCATTCCATTCCACATTGAATGCCATTCCATTCCACATTCTATGCCATTCCATTCCATTCTACATTCCATTACATTGCATTCCAGCTTCAATTCCCTTACTTTCCACATTCCATTCCATTCCAATCCACGTTCTGTTCCATTCCATTCCAAGTTCCATTCCATTCCATTTCATGTCCCATTCCATTCCATTCTACGTTCCATTCCATTCCATTCCACCTTAGATTTCACCTTCCATTCCATTCCATTCCTCGTTCCATTACATTCAATAACATTCCATTTGCAATTACATTCCATTCTATTCCACAATCCATTACTCTTCATTCCATTCCACATTCCATTCCATTCCATTCCATTCCATTCCACGTTGCATTCCATTCCATTCCACATTCCATTCCACTTTCCATTCCATTCCATTCCACCTTCATTACAATGTTCCATTCCATTCCATTCCAAATCCAATTCCATTCGATTCCACATTCCATTCCTTTCCATTCTAATAAACATTCCATTGCATTCCATTCTAATAAATATTCCTTTCCATTCTAGTAAACATTCCATTCTATTACCATTTCAGATTCCATTATATTCCATTCCATTCCCTTCCATTCCATTCCACATTCCCTCCCACTTTCCAGTCCACTCCATTTCACATTCCATTCCATTCCATTCCTCATTCCATTCCATTGCATTCCATTCCACGTTCCATTTTATTCGATTTGCTTCCATTCCACATTCCATTCCAGTCCATTGCATTCCATATTCCATTCCCTTCCCTTACACATTCTATTCCACATTCTATTCCATTCCTTTATACAATGCATGGCACATTCCATGCCATTCCATTCCACATTCCATTCCACATTCTGTGCCATTACATTCCATTCCACTTTCCATTCCATGGAATTCCAGAGTCAGTTCCATTCCATTCCGCATTCCATTCCATTCCATTCCAAGTTCCTTTCCAATCCATTCCACTTTCCATTCCAATCCATTCCAAGTTCCATTCCATTCCATTTCACGTTCCATTACATTTCATTCCACGTTCTATTTCACATTCCATTCCATTACATTCCACAGTGTTTCCATTGCATTCCGCGTTACATTATACATTCCATTCCATTTCATTCCACATTCCATTCCATTCCATTCCATACCGTATTCCATTCCATTCCATTCCATTCTATTAAACCTTCCATTCCATTGCATTGCATTGCATTCCACATTCCACTCCACTACATTCCATTTCACCTTCCATTCCTCATTCCATTCCACATTCCCTTCCATTCCATTCCATTCCACGTTCCATTCCACATTCCATTCCACTCCATTCCACGTTTCATTACATTACATTCCACATTCCATTGCATTCCACATTCCATTCGGTTCCATTCCATTGCATTCAGCATTCCGTTCCATTTCTTTGCATTCCGCATTCAATTCCATTCCATTCCATTCAACATTTCATTCCATTCCTTTCCACATTCCATTCCACGTTCCATTCCATTTCATTAAACATTTCATTCTATTTCCATTTCACATTCCATTCCATTCCATTGCATTCCGTATTCCACTCTATTCCGTTCCATTCCTTTCTGCATTCCATCCCACTTTCTATTCTATTCCATTTCACATTCCATTCCATTACATGACACATTCCATTATACATTCCACTACAATCCATTCCAAATTCCATTCAATTCTATTCCACAATCCATTAATTTTCATTCCATTCCACATTCCATTCCATTCCATTCCATTCCACGTTGCATTCCATTCCATTCCACATTCCATTCCACTTTCCATTCCATTACATTCCACCTTCATTACAATGTTCCATTCCATTCCATTCCACATTCCATTCCATTCGATTCCACATTCCATTCCTTTCCATTCTAATAAACATTCCATTGCATTCCATTCTAATAAATATTCCTTTCCATTCTAATAAACATTCCATTCTATTACCATTTCAAATTCCACTATATTCCATTCCATTCCCCATTCCACTCCATTCCCTTCCATTCCATTCCACATTCCATCCAACTTTCCACTGCATTTCATTTCACATTCCATTCCATTCCATTCCTCATTCCATTCCATTGCACTCCATTCCAGATTCCATTCCATTCCATTTGCTTCCATTGCACATTGCATTCCATTCCATTGCATTCCATATTTCATTCCCTTCCCTTACACATTCTATTCCACGTTCCATTCCATTCCTTTCCACAATGCATTGCACATTCCATGCCATTCCATTCCACATTCCATTCCACATTCTGTGCCATTCCATTCCATTCCACATTCCATTCCATGGAATTCCAGAGTCAGTTCCATTCCATTCCGCATTCCATTCCATTCCACTCCATTCCACGTTCTTTTCCAATCCATTCCACTTTCCATTCCAATCCATTCCAAGTTCCATTCCATTCCATTTTGCGTTCCATTACATTCCATTCCACGTTCCATTTCACATTCCATTCCATTGCATTCCACAGTCCTTTCCATTACATTCCACGTTCCATTATACATTCCATTCCATTTCATTCCACATTCCATTACATTCCATTCCATACCGTATTCCATTCCATTCCATTCCATTCTATTAAACCTTCCATTCCATTGCATTGCATTCCACATTCCATTCCACTACATTCAATTTCACCTTCCATTCCACATTGCATTCCACATTCCCTTCCATTCCATTCCATTCCACGTTCCATTCCACATTCCATTCCACTTCATTCCAAGTTTCATTACATTACATTCCACATTCCATTGCATTCCACATTCCTTTCGATTCCATTCCATTGCATTCCACATTCCGTTCCATTCTTTGAATTCCGCATTCCATTCCATTCCATTCCATTCCACATTCCATTCCATTCCTTTCCACATTCCATTCCACATTCCATTCCATTTCATTAAACATTTCATTCTATTTCCATTTCACATTCCATTACATTCCATTGCATTCCACATTCCACTCCATTCCGTTCCATTCCTTTTTGCATTCCATCCCACTTTCCATTCTATTCCATTTCACATTCCATTCCATTACATGACACATTCCATTATACATTCCATTACAATTCATTCCAAATTCCATTCCATTCTATTCCATAATCCATTCCACATTCCATTCCACATTCCATTCCATTCCACATCCCATTCCATTTCATTCCACATTCCATTCCATTCCATTAAACATTCCATTCAATTTCCATTTCATATTCCATTCCATTCCACTCCATTCCACATTTCATTCCATTCCATTCCACTCCATTCCACATTCCATTCCATTCCACATTCCGTTCCACATTCCATTCCATTCCATTCCACATTAGGTTCCAAATTCCAATAGATTGCTTTCCACATTCCATTCCCTTCCATTCCACATTCCATTCCATTCCACATTCCGTTCCATTCCACATTCCATTCAATTCCTTGCCACATTCCATTCCATTCCATTCCACTTTACATTCCAGTCCAGATTCAATTTCATTTCACTTTCCATTCCTCATTCCATTACACATTCCATTTCACATTCCATTCCATGCGATTACACGTTCCATTCTACATTCCATTCCATTCCATTCCACATTCCTTTCCACATGCCATTCCATTTCACGTCCCATTACACATTCCATTCCTCATTCCATTCCACATTCCATTCCATTCCTTTCCTCCTTCCATTCCACAATCCATTCCATTCGATTACACTTTCCATACCATTTCATTCCGCTTTCCATTCCAATTTCCGTTCCATTCCATTCCATTCCACAATCCATTCCATTCCACTCCACATTCTCTTCCATTCCATTTCACATTCCATTCCACATTCCATTCTATTCCAATCCACTTTCCATTTTACATTCCATTCCACATTCCATTCAATTCCATTCCACATTTCTTTCCATGTTCCACTCTTCGTTCCACTCCACTTTCCATTCCACGTGCCATTCCACGTTCCATTCCACGTTTTATTCCTTTCCATTCCACATTTCTTTCCAATCGATTCCACATTCCTTTCCTTTCCTTTCCACATTGCATTCCATTTCATTCCACTTTCTATGCCACATTCCATTCCATTCCATTCCACATTCCTGTCCACATTCCATTCCACATTCCATTCCATTCCACGACACATTCACCATTCCATTCCAAGTTCCATTCCATATTCCGTTCCATTCCATTCCACGTTCTATTCCACCATCCATTCTTTTCGATTCCACATTCCATTCCATTTCATTCCGCTTTCCATTCCACATTCCTTTCCATTCCATTCCTTTCCACAAGCCATTCAATTCCACTCCAAATTCCATTCCATTCCATTCCACATTCCATTCCACATTCCATTCTATTCCATTACACTTTCCATTCCACATTCCATTCCACGATCCATTCCATTCCATTAAACATTCCATTCCACGTGCCACTCCACGTTCCATTCCGCTTTCCATTCCACGTTCCATTCCACGTTCTATTCCACATTTTATTCCATTCCATTTCACATACCTTTCCACGTTCCATTCTGTTCCATTCCACTTTCAATACCAGGTTCCATTCCATTCCATTCCACATTCCATTCCATTCCATTCCTCGTTCCATTCCATATTATTCCATTCCACATTCCATTCCATGCCATTGCATTCCTTTCCACGTGCCGTTCCACATTCCTTTCCAGGTTCCATTCCACTCCATTCCACATAGCATTGCACATTCCATTCCATTCCTTTGCACATTCCACTGCACATTCCATTCCATTCCATTGCACTATCCATTGCATTCCATTCCACATTCCATTCAACATTCCATTCTATGATCTATTCCACTTTCCATTCCACGATCCTTTCCACGTTCCAGTTCCCATTCCATTCCACACTCCATTCCACGTTCCATTCCATTCCATTCCACATTCCGTTACACATTATATTCCATTCCATTCCACATTCCATTCCGTTCCAATCAATACCATATTCCATTCCACTCCTTTCCACATTCCATTCCACATTCCATTCCGTTGCATTCCACATTCCATTCCATTCCATTCCACATTCCATTCCACATTCCTTTCCACATTCCATTCTAAGTTCCATCCAACGTTTCATTCCACCATCCATTCCACATTCCATTCCACGTTACTTTCCACATTCCGTTCCAAGTTCCATTACACGTTCCATTCCACGTTCTATTCCACGTTCCATTCCACATTCCATTCCATTCCAGGTTCCATTCCACGTTCCATTTAACTTTCCATTTCACATTCAATTCCATTCCATTCCACATTCCGTTCCCTGTTCCATTCCAGGTTCCATTCCACGTTCCTTTCCACATTCCACTCCATTCCATTACACATTCCATTCCACGTTCCACTACATTGCATTCCACATTGCATTCCACATTCCATTGCATTTCATTCCAAATTCCTTTCCATTCCATATTCCATTCCATTCCATTTCATATACCATTCCACATTCCACTCCATTCCATTCCACATTATATTCCACATTCCATTGATTCCATTCCACATTCCATTCCATTCGATTTCAAATTCTATACGATTCCATTCCATTGCTTTCCTCATTCCATTCCTTTCCGTTCCACATTCAAATCCACATTCCATTCCGTTCCATTCCACCTTTCATTCCACATTCCATTCCATTCCATTCCAGAGTGCATTCCACATTCCTTTCCATTCCATTAAACATTCCTTTGCTTTTCATTCCACATTCCATTCCATTACATCCCACATTCCATTCCAAGTTCCATTCCATTCCATTCCACATTCCACATTCCATTCCATTCCATTCCACATTCCATTCCATTCCATTCCATTCCATTCCATTCCATTCCACATTCCATTGGACATTCCTTTCCATTCCATTCCACGTACAATTCCACATTCCATTCCATTCCATTCCACATACCATTCCACATTCCATTCCATTCCATTCCATTCAACTTTCCATTCCACATTCCATTCCATTCCATTCCATTCCATATTCCATTGCATTCCATTCTACATACCATCCCACATTCCAAACAATTCCGCATTCCATTCCTCATTCAACTCCAATCAATTCCACAGTCCACTCCATTCCTATCCACATTCGATTCAACGTTCCATTCCATTCCCTTCACATTCCATTCAATTCCATTCCACCTTCCATTCAATTCCATTCCACATTCCATTAAACATTCCATTCCACGTGCCACTCCACGTTCCATTCCACTTTCCATTCCACGTTCCATTCCACGTTCTATTCCACATTTTATTCCATTCCATATCATATACCATTCTGCGTTCCATTCCATTCTATTCCACTTTCAATCCCAGGTTCCTTTCCATTCCATTCCACATTCCATTCCATTCCATTCCATTCCACGTTCCATTCCTTTCGATTCCATTATACATTCCATTCCATTCCATTCCATTCCATTCCTTTCCATTCCATTCCACATTCCGTTCCCCATTCCTTTCCACATTCCATTCCACGTTCCATCCCACGTTCCATTCCACCATCCATTCCACATTCCATTCCATTGCTTTCCACATTCCATTCCACGTTCTATTCCATTCAATTAAACATTCCATTCTATTTAAATTTCACAGTCCATTACATTCCATTGCATTCCACATTCCACTCCATTCCATTCTGCATTCCATCCCACTTTCCATTCCACTCCATTTCATATTCTATTCCATTACATAACACATTCCATTCCACATTCCGTTGCAATCCATTCCAAATTCCATTCAATTCCATTCCACAATCCATTGCAAATTCCATTCCACATTCCATTCCATTCCACATTCCATTCCATTCCATTCCATTCCATTCCATTCCACATTCCATTCCATTCCATTCCACATTCCATTCCATTCCATTCCACATTGCATTCCATTCCATATTCCATTCCAAAGTCCATTGAATTCCATTCCACATACCATTCCAGATTCCAAACCATTCCACATTCCATTCCAATCGATTCTACATTCCATTCCAATCCACATTCAATTCAATTCCACATTGTATTCCATTCCTGTCCACCTTCTATTCCACTTTCCATTTGACGTTCCATTCCACGTTCCATTCCTCTCCATTCCACAATCCATTTCATGATTCATTTGAAGTTCCATTCCATGTTCCATTCCAAATTTCATTCCCTTCCATTTCATATACCACTCCAAATTTCATTCTATTCCATTTAATATACCATACCACATTCCATTCCATTCAATTCCACATTCCATTCCATTCCAATCCTTTCCAAATTCCATTCAATACCAGTCCATTCCGTTCCACGAAACATTCCATGATCCATTCCATGTTACATTCCATTCCATCCCACTTTCCATTGCACATTCCATTCCATTCCACATTCCATTCCATTACAATGCTTTTCACATTCAATTCCATTCCATTCCACAATTCATTTCAATTTCCATTCCATTCCATTCCATTCCTTCCCAAATTCCAATCTACATTCCATTTCATTCCATATCATTCCACATTCCAATACACTTTCCTTTCCATTCTATTCCACATTCCATTCCACATTCCATTCCATTCCATTCCTTTCCATTCCATTCCATTCCATTCCACGTTACATTCCAGATTCCATTCAATTGCACATTCCATTCTACGTTCCATTCCAAGTTCCATTCCACATTCCATTCCATTCCATTCCACATTCTATTCCATTCCATTCCGCATTCCATTCCACATTCCATTCCATTCCAGCTTCCTTTCCAGATTCCATTCAATTCCATTCCATTGCATTCCACATTCCATTCCACATTCCATTCATTTCCTTTCCATTCCATTCCACGTTCAATTCCAGATCCCATTCCATTCGAATCCACCTTCCATTCCATTTAATTCCGCTTTCCATTCCACATTCCCTTCCATTCCATTCCATTCCACAAGCCATTCAATTCCACTCCAGATTCCACTCCATTCCATTCCACTTTCCATTCCACATTCCATTCTATTCCATTCCACTTTCCATTCCACATTCCATTCCACTTTACATTCCGTTCCTTTTCACATTCCATTCCATTCCATTCTGCATTCCATTCCACATTCCATTCAACATTCCATTCCACATTCCATTCCATTGCATTCCACATCGCATTTCACATTATATTCCATTCCACAGTCCATTCCATTCCATTCCACATTGCGTTCCATTCCACTCCACATTGCGTTCCATTCCACTCCATTCCATTCCACGTTCCATTCCATATTTGATTCCATTCCATTCCGCTCCATTCCATTCCACGTTCCACTCCACATTTGCTTCCATTCCATTCCACTCCGTTCCATTCCACATTCCATTCCATTCTACTCCATTCAATTCCATATTCCATTCCACATTCCATTCCATTCCATTCCACATTCCATTCCACATTCCATTCAACATTCCATTCCACATTCCATTTCATTGCATTCCACATCGCATTTCACATTATATTCCATTCCACAGTCCATTCCATTCCATTCCACATTGCGTTCCATTCCACTCCATTCCATTCTACGTTCCATTCCACATTTGATTCCATTCCATTCGACTCCATTCCCTTCCACATTCCATTCCACATTTGCTTCCATTCCATTACTCTTCATTCCATTCCACATTCCATTCCATTCCACCAAATTCCATTCCATATTCCATTCCACATTCCATTCCATTGCATTCGTGATTCCATTCTACACTACATTCCATTCCATTCCACATTCCATTCCACATTCCATTCCATTCCATTCCACATTTCATTCCAAGCTTTTCACATTCCATTCCATATTCCATTCCTTTCCTTTCCACATTCCATTACACATTCCATTCCATTCCATTCCACATTCCATTTCATTGCATTCCACATTCCATTCCACATTCTTCCCATTGCATTAACATTCCATTCCGTTTCATTCCACATTCCATTCCGCATTCCAATACTTTCCATTCGCCATTCCATTCAATTCCATTCTACATTTCATTCCTATGAATTCCACTTTCATTTCCATTACATTCCACATTCCATTCCATTCAATTCCACATTCCGTTCCATTCCATTCGAAGTTCCATTCCATTCAATTTAACCTTGCATTCCATTCTATTCCATGTTCCATTCCATTCCATTGCACGTTCCATTTCACATTCCATTCTACTCCATTCCCTTCCATTCCACCTTGCATTCCATTCTATTCCATTCCACATTCCATTAAGCTTTCCATTCCATTCCATTCCACATTCCATTCCATTTCATTCCACGTTCCCTTCCACATACAATTCCACATTCCATTCCATTCCATTCCACATTCCATTCCACATTCCATTACATTCAATTCCACATTCCATTCTGCAGTCCATTCCATTCCATTCAACATTCCATTACACGTTCCATTCCATCCCATTTCACATTCCATTCCACATTCCATTCCATTCCTTTTGACATTCCATTCCATTGCAGTACACATTGCATTCCATTCCATTCCACATTCCATTCCACATTCCATTCCATTCCATTCCACATTCAATTCCATTCCGTATACCATTCAATTCCATTCCATTCCATTCCACATTCCATTCCAGTACACGTTCCATTCCACATTCCATTCTAAACCATTACACATTCCATTCCATTGCATTCCACATTCCATTCCGTTGCATTTCACATTCCATTCCCCTTACCATTCCACATTCCATTCCATTCGATTACACATTCCATTCTACATTCTATTGCACATTCCATTCCATCCCACTCCATATTCCATTACACTTTCCATTACGTTGCATTCCACATTCCATTCTAATTCCATTCCATTCCATTTCACATTAAATTCCAAGCATTCCACATTCCATTCCATATGCCATTGCATTCTGTTCCACATTCCATTCCACATTCCACCCCATCTCTTTCCACATTCCATTTCATTGTATTCCACATTCCATTCCACATACCATTCCTTTTCATTCCAAATTGAATTCCACATTCCATTCTTTTCCATTCCAAATTCCATTCCACATTCCATTCAATTTCATTCCACGTTCCTTTACAGATTCCATTCCATTCCATTGCAGATTCCTTTCCATTCCATTCCACATTCCATTCAATTACATTCCACATTCCATTCCATTCAATTCCACAATCCTTTACATTCCATTCCACATTCCATTCCACATTGCATTCGATTCCTTTCAACATTCCATTCCATTGCAGTTCACTTTCCATTCCATTCTATTACACATTCCATTCCACATTCCATTCCCTTCCATTCCACATTCAATTCCATTCCGTATTCCATTCCATTCCTTTCGATTCCACATTCCATTCCTTTCCACGTTCCATCCCATATTCCATTCTATTCCATTCCACATTCCATACACTTCCATTCCACATTCCATTCCATTGCATTTAACATTCCATTCGATTCCGTTACAAATTACAATCCGTTCCGTTCCATTCCATTCCACATTCAATTCCACATACCATTCCATTACGTTCCACATTCCATTCCATCTCATTCCACATTCCATTTCATTGCATTCCACATCCCATTCCTTTCCATTCCACTTTCAATTCCACATTCCATTCCTTTCCGTTCCAAATTCCATTCCACATTCCATTCCATTCCATTCCACATTCCTTTCCGTTCCATTTCACTTTCCATTCCATTCCATTTCACATTGCATTCTACATTTCAATCCATTCTATTCCACATTTCATTCCACATTCCATTCCATTCCATTCCGCTTTCCATTCCACATTCCATTTCACTTTCCATTCCACGTTAAATTCCACATTCCATTTCACGTTCCGTTCCATTCCATTCAAGATTCCATTCCATTCCATTCCACATTCCATTCCATTCCAATGCACTTTCCATTCCGAATTCCAATCTATTCCATTCTACATTCCATTGCATTCCATTCCACTTTCCATTCAACATTCCATTCCATTCCATTCCTCCTTTGATTCCACAATCCTTTCCATTCCATTCCGCATTGCATGCCAATCCATTGCACATTCCATTTCAGGTTCCATGCCATTCCATTCCATACCACATTCAATTCCCTTGCATTCCTCTTTCAACTCCATCACATTCCACATTCCATTCCCTTCCATTCCATTCCACGTTCCATTATATTCCATTCCATCCCATGTTCCATTCTATTCCATTCCAATTTCCATTCCATTCGCTTTCACGTTCCCTTCCCTTCCATTCCAAGTTCCATTCCATTTCATTCCATTCCACAATCCATTCCATCCTATTCCACATTCCATTGCATTCTATTCCAAATTCCATTGGATTCCATTCCACATTAATTTCTATGCCATTCCTTTCACATTCCATTTCATTCCATTCCACATTCCTTTCCATTCCATTCCTTTTCACTTTTCTTTCCATTCCATTCCACAATTCATTTCAATTTCCATTCCATTCCATTCCATACCTTCCCAAATTCCATTCTACATTCCATTTCATTCCGTATCATTCCACATTCCAATACACTTTCCATTCCATTCCATTGCACATTCCATTCCACATTCCATTCCACATTCTATTTCATTCCATTCCTTTCCATTCCATTCCATTCAATTCCACGTTACATTCCCATTCCATTCCATTCCATTCCACATTCCATTCCATTTCACATTCCATTCTACATTCCATTCCATGTTCCATTCCACGTTCCATTCCATTCCATTCCACATTCCCTTCCATTCCATTCCGCATTCCATTCCACATTCCATTGTACATTCCATTCCATTTCATTCCACTTTCCTTTCCAGATTCCATTCAATTCCATTAGAATGCATTCCACATTCCATTCCACATTCCATTCGTTTCCTTTCCATTCCATTCCACGTTCAATTCCTCATTCCATTCCATTTGAATCCAGATTCCATTCCATTTAATTCTGCTTTCCATTCCACATTCCTTTCCATTCCATTCCATTCCAGAAGCCATTAAATTCCACTCCAGTTTCCACTCCATTGCATTCCACCTTCAATTCCACATTCCATTCTATTCCATTCCACTTTCCATTCCACATTCCATTCCACTTTATATTCCATTCCTTTCCACATTCAATTACATTCCATTTCACATTCCATTCCATTCAATTCCATTCCTAATTCCATTCCATTCCACATTGCATTCCATACCATTCCACATTATATTCCCTTCCATTCCACATTCCATTCCATTCCATTCCACATTCCATTCCATTCCATTCCACGTTCCATTCCATTCTATTCCACGTTCCATTCCTCATTTCATTACACTTTCTGTTCCATTTCATTCCACGTGTCTTTCCATTCCATTCCACATTCCATTCCTAATACCATTCCGTTCGTTTCCACATTACATTCCATATTCCATTCCGTTCCTTTCTACATATCATTCCATTCCATTCTCTTCCATTCCACATTCAATTTAATTCCATTTCTCATTCCTTTCAATTACATTCCCTTCCATTCCACCTTCCACTCCATTCTATTCCACATTCGATTCCATTCAATTCCATTCCACTTTCCATTCCATTCCATTCTATGTTCCTTTCCATTCCATTCCACATTAAATTCCATTCCTTTCCACATTGCATTCCATTCCATTCCACATTGCATTCCATTCCATTCCATTCCACATTCTATTCCGTTCCATATTCCAATCCACATTCCATTCCATTCTATTCCACATTCTATTCCACATTCCATTCCACATTTCATTCCATTCCATTGCACATTCCATTCCACATTCCATTCAACATTCCATTCCACTTTCCATTCCATTTCATTCCACATCGCATTTCACATTATATTCCATTCCACAGTACATTCCATTCCATTCGACATTGCTTTCCATTCCACTCCATTCCATTCCACGTCCCATTCCACATTTGATTCCATTCCATTCGACTCCATTCCATTCCACGTTCCATTCCACATTTGCTTCCATTCCATTCCACTGCATTCCATTCCACATTCCATTCCATTCCACTCCATACCATTCCATATTCCATTCCACATTCCATTCCATTGCATTCGAGATTCCATTCTACAGTATATTCCATTCCATTCCACATTCCATTCCACATTCCATTCCATTCCATTCCACATTCCATTCCAAGCTTTACACATTCCATTCCATATTCTATTCCTTTCCTTTCCACATTCCATTCCACTTTCCATTCCATTCCATTCCACATTCCATTTCACTGCACTCCACATTCCATTCCACATTCTTTCCATTGCATCAACATTCCATTCCATTTCATTCCACATTCCATTCTGTATTCCAATACATTCCTTTCGATATTTCATTCAATTGCTTTCCATATTCTATTCCTTTGAATTCCAATTTCATTTCCATTCCATTCCACATTCCATTCCATTCAATTCCACACTCCGTTTCATTCCATTCGAAGTTCAATTCCATTCCATTTCACCTTCCATTCCATTCTTTTCCATGTTCCGTTCCATTCCATTCCACGTTCCAATTCACATTCCATTCCTTTCCATTCCATTCCATTCCACATTGTATTCCATTCCATTGCATTCCACATTCCATTCAGCTTTCCAGTCCATTCCATTCCACGTTCCATTCCATTTCATTCCACGTTCCCTTCCACATACCATTCCACATTCCATTCCATTCTATTCCACATTCCATTACATTCAATTCCACATTCCATTCTGTAGTCAAATCCATTCCATTCAGCATTCCATTACACATTCCATTCCATCCCATTTCACATTCCATTCCACATTACATTCCATTCCTTTTGACATTCCATTCCATTGCAGTACATATTGCATGCCATTCCATTCCACATTCCATTCCACATTCCATTCCATTCCATTCCACATTCAATTCCATTCTCTATACCATTCAATTCCATTCCATTCCATTCCACATTCCATTCCAGTACACGTTCCATTCCACATTCTATTCTATACCATTACACATTCCATTCCATTCCATTCCACATTCCATTCCGTTGCATTTCACATTCCATTCCACATACCATTCCACATTCCATTCCATTCCATTACACATTCCATTCCACATTCCATTCCATTCAATTCCACATTCCATTCTGCATTCCATTCCATTCCATTCCACATTCCATTACACATTCCATTCCATCCCTTTCCATATTCCATTACACTTTGCATTACGTTGCATTCCACCTTCCATTCTAATTCCATTCCTTTCCATTCCACATTAAATTCCAAGCATTCCACATTCCATTCCACATGCCATTGCATTCCGTTCCACATTCCATTCCACATTCCACTCCATCTCATTCCACATTCAATTTCATTGCATTCCACATTCCATTCCACATAACATTCCTTTCCATTCCACATTCAATTCGACATTCAATTCTTTTCCATTTCAAATTTCATTCCACATTCCATTCGATTTCATTCCACGTTCCATTCCACATTCCTGTCTATTCCATTCCAGATTCCTTCCCATTCCATTCCACATTCCATTCCATTCCATTCCACAATTCTTTACATTCCATTCCACATTCCATTCCACATTGCATTCGATTCCTTTTGACATTCCATTCCATTGCAGTTCGCATTCCATTCCATTCTATTTCACATTCCATTCCACATTCCATTCCTTTCCATTCCACATTCAATTCCATTCCGTATTCCATTCCATTCTTTTCCATTCCACATTCCATTCCTTTCCACGTTCCATCCCGTATTCCCTTCTATTACATTCCACATTCTTACAATTCCATTCCACATTCCATTTCATTGCATTTAACATTCCATTCGATTCCGTTTCAAATTCCATTCCATTCCATTCCATTCCATTCCACATTCCATTCCACATTCCATTCCACATACCATTACATTCCTTTCCACATTCCATTCCACATTGCATTCCATCTCATTACACATTCCATTTCACTGCACTCCACATTCCATTCCTTTCCATTTCACATTCAATTCCACATTCCATTCCTTTCCATTCCAAATTCCATTCCACATTCCATTCCTTTCCATTCCACATTCCTTTCTGTTCCATTCCACTTTCCATTCCATTCCATTCCACATTGCATTCCACATTCCAATCCATTCTATTCCACATTGAATTCCACATTCCATTCCATTCCATTCCGCTTTCCATTGCATGTTCCATTACACTTTCCATTCTACGTTAAATTCCACATTCCATTTCACGTTCCTTTCCATTCCATTCAACATTCCATTCCATTCTATTTCACATTCCATTACATTCCAATGCACTTTCCTTTCCAAATTCCAATGTATTCCATTCTACATTCGATTGCATTGCATTCCACATTCCATTCAACATTCCATTCCATTCCATTCCACATTTGATTCCACAATCCTTTCCATTGCATTCCACATTCCATTCCTTTCCATTCCTCATTGCATGCCAATCCATTGCGCATTCCATTTCAGATTCCATGCCATTCCATTCCATACCACATTCCATTCCCTTGAATTCCTCTTTCAATTACATCACATTCCATATTCCTCTCTTTTCCATTCCATTCCACGTTCCACTCTATTCCATTCCATTTCACGTTCCATTCTATTCCATTCCAATTTCCATTCCATTCACTTTCACGTTCCATTCCATTCCATTCCAAGTTCCATTCCATTCCTTTCCATTCCACAATCCATTCCATTCTATTCCACATTCCATTCCATTCTATTCCAAATTCCATTCCATTCCATTCCACATTCATTTCTATGACCTTCCTTTCACATTCCATTTCATTCCATTCCTCATTCTATTCCATAACATTCCATTGCATTCCACATTCCATTCCACATTCCATTCCACATTCCATTACATTCCATTCAACATTCCCCCCTACATTCCAGTCCATTCCATTCCACATTCCATTTCATTCATTTCCATTCCATTCCACATTCCATTCCATTCCATTGCACCTTTAATTACATTCCCTTGCACTTTCCATTCCACGTTGCATTCCATGTTCCATTCCACTTTCCATTCCACGTTCCATTCAATTTTCCATTCCCCATTCCATTCCACGTTCCATCACACGTCCCATTCCATATTCAATTTCAGTCTATTCCACATTCCATTCCATTCCATTCCATATCCCATTCCACTCCATTCCATATTCCATTCCACTCCATTCCACATTGCATTGCATTGCCTTCTACCTTCCATTCCATTGCATTCCATTCCACATTCCATTCCACATTTCATTTCATTCCATTCCACATTCCATTCCAAATTCCATTCCATTCCATTCCACATTCCATTCAACATTCCATTCCAAATTCCATTCCACATTCCATTTCAGAATACATTCATTCCATTCCATTTCATATTCCATTCCACATTCCATTATATTCCATTCCAATTTCCATTCCACATTCCATTCCATTCCTTTCCATGTTCTATTCTATTCCATTTCAAATTCCGTTCCATTTCATGCCATTCCACATTTCATTCCATTTCCCTTTCCATTCCATTCCACATTCCATTCCATACCATTCCACATTCCATTCCATTCCATTTCATTACATTCCACTTTCCGTTCCACATTCCATTCCTTTCAATTTCACTTTCCTTTCCATTCCATTCCATGTTCCATTCCATGTTCCATCCCTCTTTCCATTCCACATTCCATTCAATTTTCCATTCCCCATTCCATTCCACGTTCCATCACACGCCCCATTCCATGTTCAATTCCAGTCTATTCCACATTCCATTCCATTCCATTCCATATTCAATTCCACTCCATTCCACATTGCATTGCATTGCCTTCTACCTTCCATTCCATTGCATTCCATTCCACATTCCATTCCACATTTCATTCCATTCCATTCCACATTTCATTCCATTCCATTCCACATTCCATTCCTAATTCCATTCCATTCCATTCCACATTCCATTCAACATTCCATTCCAAATTCCATTCCACATTCCATTTCAGAATACGTTCATTCCATTCCATTTCATATTCCATTCCACATTCCATTATATTCCATTCCACTTTCCGTTCCACATTCCCTTCCATTCCTTTCCACGTTGTATTCTATTCCATTTCAAATTCCGTTCCATTTCATTCCATTCCACATTTCATTCCATTTCACTTTCCTTTCCATTCCACATTCCATTCCATACCATTCCACATTCCATTCCATTCCATTCCATTCCATTCCATTCCATTCCACATTCCATTTCATTCCATTTCATTACATTCCACATTCCGTTCCACATCCCATTCCTTTCAATTTCACGTTCCTTTCCATTCCATTCCATTCCATTCCACAATCCATTCCATTCTATTCCACATTCCATTCCATTCCATTCCGAATTCATTTCCTTTGCATTCCACGTTCTATTCCATTCCATTACTTTACACATTCCATTTCATTCCATTCCACATTCCATTCCATACCACTCCATTCAATTCCACTTTCCAATCCACATTCTATTCCACATTGCATTCTGTTGCATTACACATTTCACCCTATACTCCAATCCATTCCATTCCACATTGCATTCCATTCATTTCCATTCCATTCCACATTCCATTCCATTCAATTCCACCTTCCATTCCATCCCCTTCGATGTGCCATTCCATGTACCATGCCATGTTCCATCCCACTTTCCATTCCACGTTCCATTCCATTTTCCATTCCACATTCCTTTCAACGTTACATCCCACGTTCCATTCCAAGTTCAATTCCAGTCCATTCCACATTCCACTCCATTCCATTCCATATCCCATTCCATTCCATTCCACATTGCATTGCATTGCTTTCCACATTCCATTACATTCCATACCCCATTCCATTCCACATTCCATTCCATTCCATTGCAGATTCCATTCCAAATTCCACTCCATTCCATTCCACATTCCATTGCAAATTCCATTCCACATTCCATTCCAATTTCCATTCCACATTCCATTCTACATTCCATTCCATTCCATTCCACATTCAATTCCATTCCATTCCATTCCACATTCCATTACTCATTCCATTCGACATTCCATTCCATTGCATACCACATTCCATTCTATTACATTCCACATTCCGTTGCAAATTCCATTACATTCCGTATCACATTCCATTCCACATTCCATTCCTAATTCCATTACATTCCATTCCACAATCCATTCCATTCTATTCCACATTCCATTCCACTCTGTTACGAATTCCATTACATTCGATTTCACATTCCCTTCTATGCCATTCCTTTCCACATTCCATTTCATTCCATTCCACATTCCATTCCATACCATTCCATTCCATTATCCAGATTCCATTCCACATTCCATTCCACATTCCTTTCCATTCCATTCCACATTCCACCCTACACTACAGTGCATTCCATTCCAATTTCCATTCCATTCATTTCCATTCCTTTCCACATTCCTTTCCATTCCATTCCACCATCCATTCCATTCCCTTCCACGTTCCATTCCACGTTCCATTCCACTTCCCATCCCACTTTCCATTCCACATTGCATTCCATTTCCCTTTCCCCATTCCATTCCACGTTCCATCCCATTTTCCATTCCATGTTCAAATGCAGTCCTTTCCACATTACATTTCGTTCCATTCCATATTCCATTCCACTCCATTCCACATAGCATTTCATTGCTTTCCACATTCCATTCCATTCCACTCCATTCCACATTGCATTCCACATTCCATTCCATTCTGCATTCCAATCCAAATTCCATTCCATTCCATTCCACATTCCATTCCACATTCTATTCCAAATTCCATTCCACATTCCATTCCAGATTACATTCATTCCATTTCATTCCATTCCACATTCCATTCCTACCATTCCATTCCATTCCAGATTCCATTCCACATTCCATTCCACATTCCATTCCACATTCCACCCTACATTCCAGTCCTTTCCATTCCAATTTCCATTACGTTCATTTCCATTTCATTCCACATTCCATTCCATTTCATTCCACCTTCTATTCCATTCCCTTCCATGTTCCATTCTACGTTCCATTCCACGTTCCATCCCACCTTCCATTCCACGTTCCATTCCATTTTCCTTTCGCCATTCCATTCCAAGTTCCATCCCTTGATCCATTCCATGTTCAATTCCAGTCCATTCCACATTCCACTCCATTCCACATTGCATTGCTTTGCTTTCCACATTCCATTCCATTCCATTCCATTCCATTCCATTCCACATTCCATTCCACATTCCATTCCATTCCATTCCACATTCAATTCCACATTCCATTCCAATCCATTCAACATTCCATTCCATTCCATTCCACATTCCATTCCACATTCCATTCCAAATTCTATTCCACATTCCATTCCAGATTGCATTCATTCCATTCCATTTCGTATTCCATTCCACATTCCATTATATTCCATTTCACTTTCCATTCCACATTCCGTTCCATTCCGATCCACATTATATTCCATTCCATTTCAATTTCTATTCCATTTCATTCCATTCCACAATCCATTACATACCATTCCGCATTCCATTCCATTCCATTTCACATTCCATTCAATTCCACTTCATTATATTCCACATTCCGTTCCATATTCCATTCCATTCCATTTCACATTCCTTTCCATTCCATTCCATTCCTCAATCCATTCAATTCTATTCCACATTCCTTTCCAATCCATTCCGAATTCAATTCCACTCCATTCCACTTTCCATTCCATTCCATTCCTTTCCACATTCCATTTCATTCCATTATACATTCCATTCCATACCACTCCATTCCATTCCACTTTCAATTCCACATTCCATTCCACATTCTATTCCTTTCCATTCCACATTCTACCCTCTATTCCAATCCATTCCATTCCACATTCCATTCCATTCAATTCCATTCCATTCCACATTCCATTCCATTTCCTTCAACGTTCTATTCGACGTTCCATTCCACGTTCCATCCCACTTTACATTCCAATTTCCGTTCCATTTTCCATTCCACATTCCATTCCACGTTTCATCCCACGTTCCATTGCATGTTAAATTCCAGTCAATTCCAAGTTCCATTCCATTCAGTTCCATATGCCATTCCATTCCATTCCATTCCACATCATTGCATTGCATTGCTTTCCACATTCCATTGCATTCCATTCCAAATTCCGTTCCACATTACATTCCATGCCTTTCCACATTCCATTCCATATTCCTTTCCATTAAATTCCACATTCCATTCCACTTTCCATTGCAAACTCCATTCGACCTTCCATTCCACAGTCCATTCCACATTCCGTTCTACATTTCATTCCATTCCATTCCACATTCCATTCCATTCCATTCCACGTTCCATTCCACATTGCATTAGTCATTCCATTCCACATTCCATTCCATTGCATTCCACATTCTATTCTAGTCCATTCCACATTCCATTCCATATTCCTTTCCATTGCCTTCCACATTCCATTTCATTCCATTCCATTCCATTCCATTCCACATTCCATTCCACATTCCATTCCACGTTCCATTCTATACCATTACACATTCCATTCCATTCCATTCCACATTCCATTCCAATCCATTCCATTCCATTCCATTCCTCAGTTTATTCTACAATCCATGCCATTCCAATTTCCATTCCATTAAATTATACGTTACATTCCACTTTCTATTCCATGTTACATTCCATTACCTTCTACGTTCCATTGCGCGTTCCATTCCACTTTGCATTAAATTTCATTCCACCTTCCATTCCACTTTCCATTAAACATTACATTCCATTCAATTCCACATTCCATTGCACATTCCATTCCATTAATTTCCACTTTCCATTGCACATTCCGTTCCATTCCATTCCACTTTCCCTTCCATTCCATTCCACATTATATTCCATTCCATTCCACATTCCATTTCACATTCCATTCCTTTCCATTCCACATTCCATTCCACATTCCATTCAATTCCATTCCAATTTACTTTCCACACAGCATTCCATTCCATTTCACATTCCATTCCATTCCATTCCACGTTGCTTACCATTACATTCCATTCCTTTGCACAATGCATTCCATTCCACTACACCTTCCATTCCACATTCCACTCCAATCCATTCCACATTCCATTCCACATTCCTTTCTATTCCACATTCTATTCCATTCCATTCCATTCTGTTACACATTCCATTCCATTGCATTCCACATTCCATTCCACATTCCATTCCATTCCATTCCACATTCCATTCCATTCCACATTCCATTTCACATTCCATTCCTTTCCATTCCATATTCCATTCCACATTGCATTCCATTCCACATTCCTTTCCACATTGCATTCCATTGCATTCCATATTTCATTCCATTCCATTCCACATTCGATACCATTGAATTCCACATTCCATTCCATTCCCTTCCACATTCCATTCCGTTCCATTCCACGTTACAATCCACATTCCATTCCATTCCATCCCATTCCATCCCCACGTTGCTTTCCATTCCATTACACGTTGCATTCCATTCCACTCCATTCCACATTCCATTCCACATTCCATTCCATACCATGTTCCATTCCGCATTCCATTCCACATTCCATTCCTTGTTCCATTCCACATTCCATTCCATTCCGTTACAATTTCCTTTCCACTTTCCATTCCACATTCCTTTCCACGTTCCATTCCACATTCCATTCCATTCCGTTACACTTTCCTTTCCACATTCCAGTCAACTCCATTCCACATTCCATTCCATATTCCATTCCATTCCATTCCACATTGAGTTCCACATTCCCATCCATTGCTTTCCACCATCCTTTCCTTTCAACTCCACTTTCAATTCCATTCCATTCCATTCCACATTCCATTTCATTCCATTCCGTGCCACATGCTGTTACATTCCATTCCACATTCCATTCCATTCCATTGCATTCCACATGCTATTATATTCTCTTCCACATTCTGTTCCACATTCCGTTCCATTCCTTTCTACTTCACATTGCACATTCCATTCCCTTCCATTCGACTTTCCATTCCACACCATTCTGCATTGCATTCCATATTCCATTCCATTCCATTCCACATTCTATTCCATTATAAATTCCATTCCATTCCATTCCACATTCCTTTCCATTCGATTTCATACTCCTTTTAATTCTATTGTTTTCCACATTCCATTCCATTCCATTCCACATTCCATTCAATTCCATTGCATTCCATTCCACATTCCCTTGTACATTCCTTTCCACTTTCCTTTCCATTCCACTCCACATTCCATTCCACTCCACATTCCATTCCACATTCCGTTCGATTCCGTTCCACATTGCATTCCACATTCCATTCCTTTCCATTCCACATTCTATTCCATTCCTGATTCCATTCCGTTCCACATTCCATTCCATTCCAAACCATTCCACTCCACGTTCCGTTCCCACATTCCCTTCCAATACATTCGACATTGCATTTCATTCCATTCCACCTTCCATTCCATTCCATTCCACGTTCCATTCCATTCCATTCCACTTTCCATTCCATTGCATTCCACGTTCCATTCCACTCTCCATTCCAATCCATTCGACATTCCTTTCCACATTCCATTCCTTTCCATTCCACTTTCGACTGCATTCCATTCCACATTCCATTCCACATTCCATTCCATTTCATTCCACATTCCATTCCCCTTTCCTTTCCTTTCCATTCTATATTCCATTCCACATTCCTTTCCATTCCATTTCAGTCCACACACCATTCCATTCCATTCCATTCCACATTTCCTTCCAATCCATTTCATTACACGTACTATTCAATTCCATTACTCATTCCATTCCATTCCAAATTCCATTCCATTCCATTCCACATTCCATTCCATTCCATTCCACATTCCATTCCACATTCCGTTTCACTTTCCATTCCACTTTGCATACCATGTTCAATTCCACGTGCCATTCCACGTTCTGTTACACTATCCATTCCATTCCATTCCATTCCATTCCATTCCAGATTCCATTCCATTCCAATCAAAATTCCGTTCCAATTTCCAATACATTCCATTCCACATTCCATTCCATTCCATTCCATTCCACATTGCATTCCATTGCATTCTCTTCCATTCCATTCCAGATTCCAATCCACTCCATTCCACATTTCATTCCACATTCCACTCCATTCCATTCCAACTTTCATTCAATCCCATTACATTCCACCTTTCATTCCATTCCATTTCACATTCCATTCCATTCCATTCCAAATTTCATTCCATCCTATTCCAACTTTCATTCCATCCTATTCCATTCCACTTTTCATTCCATTCCATTCCACATTCCATTCCATTCCATTCCACATTCCATTCCATTGCATTCCACATTCCATTCCATTCCATTCCCCATTCCATTCCATTCCACTCCTTTCACATTCCATTGCATTCCATTCGATTCCTTTCCTTTCCACATTCTATTCTACATTCCATTTTATTGCATTCCTCATTCCATTCCCATTCGATGAAATTCCATTCCAAAATCCATTCAATTCCATTGCATAATCCGTTCAATTCCATTCCATTTCCACTCCATTCCACTCCACATTACATTGCATTCCATTCCACATTCCATTCCACTTTCCATTCCACATTACTTTCCATTCCATTACACAATCCATTCAATGTTACATTCTATTCCTTTCCACATTCTATTCCACACTCCATTCCTTTCATTCCACATTCCATTCCATTCCATTCCACATTCCATTCCTCATTCCATTCCACATGACATTCCATTTCACATTCCTTTCCATTCCTTTGCACATTTCTTTCCACATTCCATTCCACATTCCATTCCATGCTATTTCACATTCCATTCCACATTCTATTCCATTCCAATCCACATTCCATTCCATTCTTTTCCATTCCATTCCACATGACACTCCATTCCATTTCACGTTCCATTCCATTCCATTCCACTTTCCATTCCATTCTCTTCCACTTTACATTGCATTCCCTTCCACGTGCCAATCCACGTTGCATGCCACGTTGCATTCCATGTTCCATTCCATTCCATTCCACGTTCCATTCCATTCCTTTCCCCCATCCATTCCATTCCATTCCGCTTTGCATTCCATTCCATTCCACATTCCATTCCATTTCATTCCACATTCCATTACCCTTTCCTCTCCGTTCCATTCTAAATTCCATTCCACATTCCATTCCATTCAATTGCAGTCCACACACCATTCCATTCTGTTCCATTCCACATTTCCTTCCATTCCATTTCATTACACATACTATTCCATTCCATTACCCGTTCCTTTCCATTCCAAATTCTATTCCATTCCATTCCATTCCATTCCACATTACATTCCATTCCACTCCACATTCCATTCCATTGCATTCCACTTTCCATTCCAGCCCATTCCACATTCCATTGCATTCCTGTCCAAATACCATTCCATTACATTCCACTTTCCATTCCTTTCCATTCCACATTCCATTCCATTGTATTCCTCCTTCCATTCCATTCCATTCCATTTCACATTCCATTCCATTCCATTCCCTATTCCATTCCACATTCCATTGCATTCCATTCCGAATTCCATTCCGTTCCATTCCACATTCCGTTACATTCCATTCCACATTCCATTCCATTACATTCCACGTTCCATTTCATTCCATTCTGCGTTCCATTCCATTATATTCCATGTTCCATTCCATTCCATTCCGTTGCACATTCCATTCCATTCCTTTCCACATTCCATTATGTTCCATTCCATTCCAACTTCCATTCCCACATTCCCTTCCGATTCATTCCACGTTCCTTTCCTTTGCATTCCACATTCCATTCCACTCCATTCCATATTGCATTCCATGCCTTTCCACATTTCCTTCCACATTCTATTCCATTCCATTGCACTTTCCATTCCATTCGATTCCTTTCCAGTCCACATTAAATTCCATTCCATTCCATTCCAAGTTCCATTCCATTCCATTTTACATTCCATTCCATTCCATTCAATATTCCATTCCATTCCATTCCATGTTCCATTCCTTTCCAATCCACACTCCAATCCATTCCGTTCCACGTTCCATTCCACTTTCCATTCCGCGTTCCTTTCCTCAGTCCATTCCATTGCATTACACATTCCATTCTACATTCCAATGCATTCCACATTTTATTCCATGAATATGCAATTGCATGTTTTTCCAATAGAATGATTCACAACTTCTCTATGAAAAGGTATATTCAACTCTATGAGTTGGATGCACGCATCACAAAGTAGATTCTGGGAATGCTACTGTCTAATTTTTAGTTGAAGTTATTCCCGTTTCCAACAAAGGCTTCAAGGCACTCCAATTATCCACTTGCAGATCCTACAAATGAGTGTTTCAAATCTGCTCTATCAAAAGGAAGGTTTAACTCTGTGAGTTGAATGCACACATCTCAAAGAATTTTCTGAGAATGTTTCTGTCTTGTTTTTATGTGAAGATATTTCCTTTTTTGCCGAAGGCCTCAAAGTGCTCCAAATGACCACTTGCAGATTCTACAAAAGAGTGTTTCAATACTGCTCTACCAAAAGGAAGTTTCATCTCTGTGAGTTGAATCCACTCATCCTAAAGAAGTTTCTGAGAATGCTTCTGTCTAGTTTTTATGTGAATTTAATCCCGTTTCCAACCAAGGCCTCAAATCGGTTCAAATATCTACCTTTGGATTCTACAAAAAGAGTGTTTCTAAACTGCTCTATCAAAAGGAAAGTTCAATTCTGTGAGTTGAATGCACCCATCACAAGAAGTTTCTGAGAATGTTTCTGTCTAGTTTTTATTTGAAGATATTCCCGTTTCCAATGAAGGATTCAAAGTGCTCCAAATATCCACTTGCCGATTCTTCAAAAAGACGGTTTCAAAACTGCTGTATCAAAAGGAAGCTTCAACTGTGTGAGTTGAATGTACACATCACGAAGTAGTTTCTGAGAATGCTTCTGTCTAGTTTTTATGGGAAGATATTCCTGTTTCCAATGAGGGCCTCAATATGGTTCAAATATCCCCTTTCAGATAGTGCAAATAGAGATTTTCAAATCTCCTCTATAAAAAGTTATGTTCAACTCTGTGAGTTGAATACACACATCACAAACTTGTTGCTGAGAATGCTTCTGTCTAGTTTTTATTTGAAGATATTCCCATTTCCAATGAAGTCTTCAAAGCACTCCAAATATACACTTGCAGATACCACAGAATGAGTGTTTCAAACCTGCTCCATCAAAAGAAAGTTTAAACTCCGTGAGTTGAATACACACATCACAAAGAAGTTTCAGATAATGCTTCTCTCTAGTTTTTATTTGAAGACATTTTCTTTTCCACCATAGCTCTCAAAGCGTTACAAATGTCTATATGCAGATTCTACAAAAACAGTGTTTCAAAACTTCCCTGTCAAAAGAAATATTCAACACTGTGAGTTGAATGCACACAACACAAAACAGTTTCTGAGAATGCTTCTGTCGAGTTTTTATTTGAAGAAATTCCCGTTTCCAACGAAGGCTTCAAAGCACTCAAAATAGCCATTTGCAGATTGTACAAAAAGAGTGTTTCAAAACTGCTCTACCAAAAGGAAGGTTCAACTCTGTGAGTTGGATGCACACATCACAAAGAAGTTTCTGAGAATGCTTCTGAGTAGTTTTTATGTGAAGAGATTTCCCTTACCACCGAGGGCCTCAAAGCACTCCAAATGTCCACTGGCAGATTCTAAAAAAAAAGTGTTTAAAAACTGCTCTATCAAAAGGAAGGTTCAACTCTGTGAGTTGAATATACACATAACAAAGAAGTTTCTGAGAATGCTTCTATCTACTTTTTATGTGAAGATGTTTCCTTTTCCACCAATGGTCACAAAGCACTCCAAATGTCCAAATGCAGATTCTGCAAAAAAAGTGTTTCAAACGTGCTGTATCAAAACAAATCTTCAACTCTATAAGTTGAAGGCAGACATCACAAAAATGTTTCTGAGACTGCTTCTGTCTAGTTTGTATGTGAAGGTATTCCCTTTTCTACCATAGGCCCCAAAGCAGTCCAAATATCCATTTGCAGATTCTACAAAAAGAGTTTTCAAAACTGCTCTATCAAAAGAAAGGCTCAACTCCATGAATTGAATGCATGCATCTCAAAGTAGTTTTGGAGAATGCTTCTGTCTAGTTTTTATTTGAAGATATTCCCGATTCCAACGAAGGATTCAAAGTGCTCCAAATATCCACTTGGAGATTCTACAATAAGAGTCTTTCAAAGCTGCTCTATCAAAAGGAAGGCTCATCACTGTGAGTTTGAATGCACACATCACAAAAAAGTTTCTGACAATGCTTCTGTCTAGTATTTATGTGAAGATATTTCCTTTTGTACCAAAGGTCTCAAAGGGCTCGAAATGTCCTCTTGCAGATTCTACCAAAAATGTGTTACAAAATTGCTCTATCAAAACAAAGGTTCAACTCTGTGAGTTGAATACACACATCACAAAGATGTTTCTAAGAATGCTTCTCTCTAGTTTTTATGTGAAGGTATTCCCGTTTAAATCGAAAGCCTCAAAACGGTCAAAATATCCCCGTGCAGATTCGACAAAAAGAGTGTTTCAAAACTGCTTTATCAAAAGGAAGCTTCAACCCTGTGAGTTGAATGCACACATCACAAAGAAGTTTCTGAAAATGCTTCTGTCAAGTTTTTATCTGCAGATATTCCCTTTTCCAACGAAGGCCTCAAAGTCGTCTAAATATCCACTTGCAGATTCTACAAAAAGAGTGTATCAAAACTGCTCTATGAAAAGTTATGTACAACAATGTGAATTGAATTCACACATCACAAAGTAGTTTCTGAGAATGGTTCTGTCTAGTTTTTATGTGAAGACATTCCCATTTCCAATGAAGGCCTCAAATGGGTCCTAATATCCACTTGCAGGTCCTTCAAAAAGAGTGTTTCACAACTGCTCTATGAAAAGGTGTGTTCAACTCTGTGAGTTGAATGTGAACATAACAAAGAAGATTCTGAGAATACTTCTGTGTAGTTTTTATTTGAAGATATTTCCTTTTCCACCACAGCTCACAAAGCTCTACAAGCAACCACTTGAAGATGCTGCAAAAAGAGTGTTTCAAAACTGATCTATCAAAAGAAAGGTTCAACTCTGTGAGTTGAATGTACACATCACAAAACAGTTTCTGGGAATGCTTCTGTCTCTTCTTTATTTGAAGAAATTCCCGTTTCCAACGAAGGCTTCAAATCTCTCCAAATAGCCAATTGCAGATTCTACAAAAAGTGTGTTTCAAAACTGCTCTATAAAAAGGAAGGTTCAACCCTGTGAGTTGAATGCACACATCTCAAAGAAGTTCCTGAGAATGCATCTCTCTAGATTTTATGTGAAGATATTTCCTTTTCTAATGTAGGACTCAAAGCACTCCAAATATCCACTGGCAGATTCTACAAAAAGTGAGATTCAAAACTGCTCTATCAAAAGAAATGCTCAATTTGGTGAGTTGAAAGCACACATTACAAGGTAATTTCTGAGAATGCTTCTGTCTAGTTTTTATTTGAAGATATTACCGTTTCCAACGAAGGCTTCAAACCACTCCAAATAACCACTTGCAGATCCTACAAAAAGAGTGTTTCAAAACTGCTCTATAAAAAGGAAGGCTATACCGTGTCAGTTGGATGCACACATCACAAAGAAGTTTCTGAGAAAGCTTCTGTGTAGTTTTTATATGAAGATGTTTCCTTTTCTACCTTAGGCCTCAAAGCACTCCAAATATCCACTTGCAAATTCTACAAAAAGAGAGTTTCAAAACTGCTACATGAAAGTGAATGTTCAATCCCATGAGTTGAATGCACGCATCATAAATAAATTTCTGAGAATGCTACTCTGTAGTTTTTATGTAAAAATATTTCCTTTTCCACCTAAGGTGTCAATGCACTCAAAATGTCCACTTGAAGATACTACAAAAAGGGTGATTCAAAACTGCTCTATGAAACGTTAATTTCAACTCAATGAGTTTAATGCACACATCACAAAGAAGTTTCTGAGAATGCTTCTGTCTAGTTTTTATGGGAGGATATTTCCTTTTCTATCATAGGACTCAAAGTGCTCTAAGAATCCACTTGCAGATTCTACCAAAAGTGTGTTTCGATACTGCTCTATCAAAAGTAAGATTCAACTCTGTGAGTTGAATGCACACATCAGAAAGAAGTTTCTGAGAACCCTTCTGTTCAGTTTTTATGTGAAGATATTTCTTTTTCCAGGAAAGGCCTCAAAGCCTGCCAAATATCCAGTTGCAGATTTTACAAAAACGGTGTTTCAAAACTACCCTATCTAAAGGAAAGTTCAACTCTGTAAGTTGAATGCACACATCACAAATAAGTTTCTGAGAACACTTCTGTCTAGTTTTTATGTGAAGATATTTCCTTTTCTAGCATAGGCCACAAAGCTCTCCAAATATCCACATTCAGATTCTACAAAAAGAGTGTTTCAAAACTGCTCTATCAAAAGGAAGATTCAACCCTGTGAGTTGAATGCACACATCACAAACCAGTTTCTGAGAATGCTTCTGTCTAGTTTTTATGTGAGGATATTTCCTTTTCCAGCATAGGACTCAAAGCCCTCCAAATATCCACAAGCAGATTCTACAATAACAGTGTTTCAAAACAGCTCTATCTAAAGGAAGGTTCAACTCTGTCAGTTGAATGCCCACAACACAAAGAAGTTTCTGTGACTGCTTCAGTCTAGTTTTTATGTGAAGATATTTCCTTTTCCACTGAAGGCCTCAAAGTGATCAAATGTACACTTGCAGATTCTATAAAAAATGGTTTCAAAGCTGCTCCATGGAAAGTTATGTTCAACTCTGTGAGCTGAATGCACATATCACAAAGAAGTTTCTGAGAATATTTCTGTTTAATTTTCTTTGAAGATATTTCATTTTCCACCATAGCCCATGAAGCGCTACAAATGTCCATTTGCAGATTTGACAAAAAGAGTGTATCAAAACTGATCTATGAAAGGTAATGTTCAGCTATGTAAGTTGAATGAACACATCAAAAAGCAGTTTTTGAGAATGGTTCTGTCTTGTTTTTAGTGGAAGATATTCCCGTTTCCAATGAAGGTTTCAAAGTGCTGCAAATGTCCAATTGCAGATTCTACAAAAAGAAAGTTTCGAAGCTGCTCTATCAAAAGGAAGATTCAACTCTGTGAGTTCAAAGCACCCATCACAAAGAAGTTTCTGAAAATGCTATTGTCTAGTTTTTATGTGGAGATATTTCCTTTTCAACCGAATGTCTCTAAGCGCTGCAAACATCCACTAGCAGATTCTACACAAAAAGTGTTTCAAAACTGCTCTATAAAATGGAAGGTTCAATTCTGTGAGTTGAATGCACACATCACAAAGAGGTTTCTGAGAATGCTTCTGTCTAGTTCTTATGTGAGGATATTCCCCTTTCCAACAAAGGCCTCAAAACGATCCTAATATCCCCTTGCAGATTCTACAAAAAGAGTGTTTCAATCTGCTCTATCAAAGGTAAGGTTGAACTCTGTGAATTGAATGCACACACCACAAAGAAGTTTCTGAGAATGTGTCTCTCTAGTTTTTATGTGCAGATATTCCCGTCTCCAATGAAGGCCTCAAAGGAGTGCAAATATCCACTTGCAGATTCTACAAAAAGAGTGTTTCAAAACTGCTTTATGAAAACCTATGTTCAACTCTGTGAGTTGAATGCACACATCACAAAGAAGATTCTGAAAATGCTTTTGGGGAATTTTTAGGTGAAGATATTTCCGTTTCCAATGAAAGCCTCAAATCGGTCCAAATATCCACTCGCAGGTCCTTCAAAAACAGTGTTTCACAAATGTTCTATGAAAAGTTATATTTAACCCTGTGAGTTGAATGCACTCATCTCAACGAAGTTTCTGAGAATGTTTCTGTCTAGTTTTTATGTGAAGTTATTTCCTTTACTAACACAGGCCTCAAAGCGCTCCAAATATCCACTTGTACATTCTACAAAAACATTGTTTCAAAACTGCTCTATCAAAAGGAAAGCTGAACTCTGTAAGTTGAATGTACAAACCACAAAGTGCTTTCTGAGAATGCTTCTGTCTAGTTTTTATTTGAAGATATTCACGATACCAAAGAAGGCTTCAAACCGTTCCAAATGTCCACTGGCAGATTGTACAAAAAGAGTGTTTCAAAACTGCTGTAACAAAAGGAATGTTCAACTCTGTGAGTTGAATGCACACATCAAAAGGTAGTTTCAAAGAATGCTTCTGTCTAATTTTTATATGAAGATATTTCTTTTTCCACTGAAGTCTTCAAAGCACTCCGAATGTCCACTGGCAGGTTCTACAAAAAATTGTTTCAAAACTGCTCTATCAAAAGGAAGGTTCAAATCGGTGAGTTGAATGACGTCATCAGAAAGAAGTTTCTGAGAATATTTCTGTTCAGTTTTTATGTGCAGATATTCCCGTTTTCAACGAAGGGCTCAAATCAGTTCAAATATCCCCTTGCAGATTCTACAAAAAGAGTGTTTAAAAACTGCTCTATCAAACGGAAGTTTCAACTCTGTGAGTTGAATGCACATATTGCAAAGAAGTTTCTCAGAATACTTCTGTCTAGTTTTTATGTGAAGATATACCCGTTTCCAATGAAGTCCTCAAATAGGCCCAAATATCCACTTGCAGGTTCTTCAAAAAGCGTGTTTCACAACTGCTCTATGAAAAGGTATTCTCAATTCTGTGAGTTGAATGCACACATCACAAAGGAGTTTGTGAGAATGTTTCTACTTAGATTTTTATGAAGATATTCTCCTTTACAACGAAGGAATGCAACCGGTCCAAATATCACTTTGCAGATTCTACAAAAACAGTGTCTCAAAACTTCTTTATCAAAAGGAAGGTTCAACTCTGTGAGTTGAATGCACACATCACAAAGACATTTCTGAGAATGCTTCTGTCTAGTATTTGTTTGAAGATATTCCCGTTTCCAATGAGGGCCTCAAATTGGCCCAAATATCCACTTTCAGGTTCTTCAAAAAGCGTGTTTCACAACTGCTCCACGAAAAGGTATTCTCAACTCTGTGAGTTGAATGCACACATCACAAAGGACTTTGTGAGAATGTTTCTGCTTAGATTTTTGTGAAGATATTCCCCTTTCCAATGAAGGAACACAATCGGTCCAAATATCGCTTTGCAGATTCTACAAAATCAGTGTCTCAAAACTGCTCTATCAAAAGGCAGGTTCAACTCTGTGAGTTGAATGCACACATCACAAAGACATTTCTGAGAATGCTTCTGTCAGTTTTTATGTGAAGATATTCGCGTTTCCAATGAGGGCCTCAAATTGGTCCAAGTATACAGTTGCAGGTTCTTCAAAAACAGTGTTTCACAACTGCTCTATGAAGAGGAATGTTCAACTCTGTGAATTCAATGCAAAAATCACAAAGAAGTTTCTTAGAATATTTCTGTCTAGTTTTAATTTGAAGATATTTCCTATCCCACCATAGCCCTCAAAGCACTACAATTGTTCACATGCAGATTCTGTAAAAAGAGTTTTTCGAAACTGCTCTATCAAAAGAAAGGTTCACCTCTGTGAGTTGAATGCAGACATCACAAAGTAGTTTATGAGAATGCTTCTGTCTATTTTTTATTTGAAGATATTCCGGATTCCAACGAAGGAACCATAGCGTTCAAAATATCCACTTGCAGATTCTACAAAAAGGGGGTTTCAAAACTGCTCTATCAAAAGGAAGGTAAATCTCTGTGAGTAGAATACACATTTCACACAGCAGTTTCTGAGAATGCTTCCCTCAATTTTTTATGTGAAGAAATTCTCTTTACCAAAAAAGGCCTCAAATCGGTCCACATATCCCCTTGCGGACTCTACAAAAAGAGTGTTTCAAAACTGCTCTATGAAAAGGTATGTTCAACTCTGTGAGCAGAATGCACACATCACAAATAAGTTTCTGAGAATGCTTCTGTCTAGTTCTTATGTGAAGATATTTCCTTTTCCAGAGAAGGCCTCAAAGCCCTCCAAATGTCCACTTGAAGATTCAACAAACGAAGTGTTTTGAAACTGCTCTATCAAAAGGAATGCTAAAATCTGTGAGTTGAATGCACACATCACAAAGAAGTTTCTGAGAATGCTTCTGTCTAGTTTTTATGTGAATGTATATGCGTTTCGAATGAAGGCCTCAAAATGGTGCAAACATCATCCTGCAGTTTATACAAAAAGAGTGTTTCATAACAGCTCTATCAAAAGGAAAGTTTAACTCTGTGAGACGAATGCACACATCACAATGCAGTTTTTGAGAATGCTTCTGTCTAGTTTATATTTGAAGATATTCCCGTTTCCAAGGAAGGATTCAAAGTGCTCCAAATATCCACTTGCGGATTCTACAAAAAGAGATTTTCAAGCCTGCTCTATCAAAAGGAAGTTGTAGCTCAGTAAATTGAATGCACACATCACAAAGAAGTTTCTGAGAATGCTTCTGTCTAGTGTTTATGTGAAGATATTTCCTGTTCCACTGAACGCCTCAAAGTGCTCCAAATGTCCACTTGCAGATTCTACAAAAAGAGTGTTTAAAAGCTGCTCTATTAAAAATTATGTTGAACTCTGTGAGTTAAATGCACACATCACAAAGAAGTTTCTGATAATGCTTCTGTCTACTTTTTATGTGGATATTTCAAATTCCACCGAATTCCTAAAAGTGCTCCAATTGTCCACTTACAGATTCTACAAAAAGAGTGTTTCAAAACTGCTCTATGAAAAGTTATGTTCAAATCTATGAGTTGAATGCACACATCACAAAGCAGTTTCTGAGAATGTTTCTGTCTAGTTTTTATGTGAAGATCTACTCGTTTCCAAGGAAGGCCTCAAATAGGTCTAAGTATCCCCTTGCAGAATCTACCAAAAGAGTTTTTCAAAACTGCTGTATCTAAAGGAAGGTTCAACACTGTGAGTTGAATGCACACATCACAAAGAAGTTTCTGAGAACGCTTCTGTCTTGTTTTTATTTGAAGACATTTCCTTTTCCACCATAATCCTCGAAACGCTCTGAATATCCACTTGTAAATTCCACAAAAAGATTGCTTAAAACTGTTCTATCAAAAAGAAGGCTGTACACTGTGAGTTGAATGCACACATCACAAAGTAGTTTCTGAAAATGAATCTGTCTAGTTTTTATTTGAAAATACTCACGATTCCAAAGAATGCTTCAAAGCACTCCAAATATCCACTTGCAGATTCTACAAAAAGAGTGCTTTAAAAGTGCTCTATCAGAAGGAAGTTTCAACTCTGTGAGTAGAATGCACACATCAAGAAGAAGTTCCTGAGAATGCTGTTGTGTAGTTTTTAAGTGAAGTTATTTCCTTTTCTACCACAGGCCTCAAAGCGCTCCAAATATCCACTTGCAGATTACACAAAAAGAGCGTTTCAAAACTGTTCTATCAAAAGGAAGGTTCAATTCTGTGAGTTGAATGCACACATCATAAAGAAGTTTCTGAGAATGCTTCCGTCTAGTTTTTATGAGAAGATATTTCCTTTTCTTCGATAGGCCTCAAAGCACTCCAAATATCCACTTGCAGATTCTAGAAAAAGAGTGTTCCAAAACTGCTCTATGAAACATTATGTTCAATTCTGTGAGTGGAATGCACACATCTCAAAGATGTTTCTGAGACTGCTTCTGTCTAGTTTTTATGTGAAGATATACCCGTTTCCAAAGAAGGCCTCAATTCGGTCCAAATATCCACTTGCAGGTTCTTAGAAAGCATGTTTCACAACTGCTGTATGAAAAGATTTTTTCACCTCTGTGAGTTCAATGCAAACATCACAAAGAAGTTTCTGAGAATGCTTTGTCTAGTTTTTATGTGTAGATATTTCCTTTTCTACCATACGCCTCAAAGCACTGCAAATATCCACTTGAAGATTCTACAAAAAGAGTGTTTCAAAACTGCTCTATCAAAAGGAAGGCTCAACTCCATGAGTTGAATGCACATACCAAAAATTAGTTTCTGAAAATTCTTCTATCTAGATTTTATTTCAAGATATACCCTTTTCCAATGAAAGTTTCAAAGCACTCCCTTGCAGATTTTACAAAAAGAGTGTTTCAAAATGGCTCGATGAATCGTTATGTTCAACTCTGTGAGTCGAATGCACACATCACAAAGAAGTTTCTTAGGATACTTCTGTGTAGTTTTTATATGAAGATATTTCCTTTTAAACTGAAGGCCTCAAAGCACTCCAAATGTCCTCTTGCAGATTCTGCAAAAAAAGTTTTTCAAAACTGTTCTATGAAAAGGAAGATTCAACTCGGTGAGTTGAATGCTCACATAACAAAATAGTTTCTGAGAATGCTTCTGTGTACTTTTATGTGAAGATATTCCTGTTTCTGATGAAGTCTTCAAAACGGTCCAAATATCCCATTACAGATTCTAGGAAAAGAGTGTTTCAAAAGTGTTCTATCAAGAGGAAGGTTCAACTCTGTGAGTTAAAAGCACACATCACAAAGAAATCTCTGAGAATGCTTCTGTCTAATTTTTATGTGAAGATATTCCCGTTTCCAACAAAGGCCTGAAAACGGACCAACTTTCCACTTGCAAATTATACAAAAACAGTGTTTCAAAACTGCTCTATGAAAAGGAAGGTTCACCTCTGTGAGTTGAATGCACACATCACAAAATCGTTTCTCAGAATCCTTCTGTCTAGTTTTTATGCGAAGCTATTCCGGATTCCAATGAAGGCCTCAAATCGGTCTATCCCCTTGCAGAATCTACAAAAACAGTGTCTCAAAACTCCTCTATCAAAAGGAAGGATCAACACTGTCAGTTGAATGCACACATCACAAAAAAATTCTGAGAATTCTTCTTTCTTGTTTTTATGTGCAGGTACTCCCGTTGCCAAAGAAGGCCACAAAGCATTCCAAGTATTCACTTGCAGATTCCACAAAAAGACAGTTTCAAAACTGTTCTATGAAAAGATATGTACAATTCTTTGGGTTGAATGCACACATCACAAAGAAGTTTCTGAGTATGCTTCTGTGTAGTTTTTATTTTACGATATTTCCTTTTCCACCATAGCCCAAAATCACTAAAAGTGTCCATTTGCAGATCCTAAAAAAGAGTGTTTCAAAAATGCTCTTTAAAAAGATAGTTCAACTTCTTGAGCTGAATGCACACATCACAAAGAAGTTTCTGAGAATGCTGCTGTCTACTTTTTATGTGAAGAAATTCCGGTTTCAAATGAAGGCCTCAAATCGTTCCAAAATTCCACTTGCAGAAGATAGAAAAAGAGTGTTTCAAAACAGCTCTATGAAAAATTATGTTCAACTCTGTGAGTTGAATTCAAACATCACAAAGAAGTTTAGGAGAATGCATCTGTCTAGTTATTATGTGAAGACATTACCTTTTGTACCATAGGCCACAATGTGCTCCAAATATCCACCAGTAGATACTTCAAAAAAAGTGTTTCAAAACTATCCTATCAAAAGGAAGGCTCAACTCTGTGAGTTGAATGCACACATCACAAAGTAGTTTCTGAGAATGCTTCTGTCTAGTTTTCATTTGAAGATATTCCCGTTCCCAATGAAGTCTTCAAAGCGCTCCAAATATCCACTTGCAGATTCTACAAAAAGAGTGTTTCAAAACTGCTGTATCAAAAGTAAATTTCAACACTGTTAGTTGAATGCACACATCACAAAGGAGTTTCTGAGATTGTTTCTGTCTAGTTTTTAAGTGAAGATATTTCCTTTTCTACCATAGGCCTCCAAGTGCTCCAAATATCCAATTTCAGATAATACAAAAAGAGTGATTCAAAACTGGTCTATCAAAACAAAGTTTCAACTCTGTGATTTGAATGCACACATCACAAAGATGTTTCTGAGAATGTGTTTGTCTAGTTTTTCATTGAAGACCTTTCCTTTTTACCATAGGCCTCAAAACGGTCCAAATGTCCCCTTACAGATTCTAGAAAAAGAGTGCTTCAAGACTGCTCTATGAAAGGGAAGGTTTAACTCTGTGAGTTGAATGCACACATCTTCAAGAATTTTCTGAAAATGCTTCTGTCTAGTTTTTATGTGAAGAAATTCCCGTTTTGAACGAAAGCCTCAAATCGGTGAAATATACCCTTGCAGATTCTACAAAAAGAGTGTTTCAAAACTGCTCCATCAAAAGGAATGTTGAACTCTGTGAGATGAATGCATAGATCACAAAGTAATTTCTGAGAATGCTTCTGTCTATATCTACACATAAAAAATGTGGAGATATTCCTGTTTCCAATGAAGGCCTAAAAGCGTTCCCATTATCCACTTGCAGATTCTAAAAAAAGAGGGTTTCAAAACTGTTCTATGAAAAGTTATGTTCAACTCTGTGAGTTGAATGCACACGTCACAAAGAAGTTTCTGAGAATGGTTCTCTCTAGTTTTTATGTGAAGATATTTCCTTTTCCACCGAAGGCCTGAAATCACTCCAAATGTCCACTTGCACGTTCCAAAAAAAAAAAAAAAAAGTTTTCAAAGCTACTCTAGCAAAAGGAAGGTTGAACTGTTTAAGTTGAATGCACACATCAAAAAGTAGTTGCTGACAATGCTTCTGTCTAGTTTTTATGTGGAGATATTCCTGTTTCCAAAGAAGGCCTCAAATTGGTCCAAATATCCCCTTGCAGATTCTACAAAAAGAGTGTTTCAAAACTGCTCTATGAAAAGGTATGTTCAATTCTGTGAGTTGAATGCACACATCACAAAGAAGTTTCTGGGAATGCTTCTGTCTAATTTTTATGGGAAGATATTCCCGTTCCCAATGAATGAATCAAACAGTCCAAATATCCACTTGCAGATTCTACAGAAAGAGTGTTTCAAAACTGTCCTATGAAAACTTATGTTCTACTCTGTGAGTTGAATGCACACATCACAAAGAAGTTTCTGAGAATGTTTCTGTGTAGTTTTTATGTGAAGATTTTCCCGATTAAAACGAAGGCCTCAAATTGGTAAAATTATCCACTTGCAGGATTTCAAAAAGACTGTTTCACAACTGCTCTATGAAAAGGCATGTTCAACTCTGTGAGGTGAATGCAAATATCACAAAGAAGTTTCTGTGAATGCTTCCGTCTAGTTTTTATTTGAAGATATTTCAATTTCCACCATAGCCCTCAAAGCGATACAAATGTCCATTTGCAGATTCTACAAAAAGAGTGTTTCAAAGCTGCTCTATCAAAGGAAATGTTCATCTCTGTGAGTTGAATGCACACATCACAAAGTAGTTTCTGAGAATGCTTCCGATTTTATTTGAACACATTCCCGTTTCCAATGAAGGCTTCAAAGCTCTCCAAGTATCCAATTGCAGATACTACAAAAAGAGTGTTTCAAAACTGCTCTATCAAAAGGAAGATTCAACTCTGGGAGTTGAATGCACACAACACAAAGAAGTTTCTCATAATGCTTCTGTCTAGTGTTTATGTGAAGAGATTTCCTTTTCCAATGAAGTCCTCTAAGCACTCCAATTATCTACTTCCAGATTCTGCAAAAAAATGTGTTTCAAAACTGCTCTATGAAAAGGATGGTTCAACTCTGTGAGTTGAATGCACAGATCACAGAGAAGTTTCTGAGATTGCTTCTGTCTAGTTTTATGTGAAGATGTTGCCTTTTCCACCAAAGACCTCAAAGCACTGCAAATGTCCACTTGCAAATTCCATAAAAAAAGGTTTCAAACTGCTCTATCAAAAGAAAGTTTCAGCTCTGTGAGCTGAATGCACACATCACAAAGAAGTTTCTGACAGTGCTCAGGTCTTGTTTTTATCTGAAGATATTCCCGTTTGCAACGAAAGCCTCAAATTGGTCCAAATATCCCCTTTCAGATTCTACAAAAAGAGTGTTTCAAAGCTGCTCTATGAAAAGTTATGTTCATATCTGTGAGTCGAATGCACACATCACAAATTAGTTTCTGAGAATGCTTCTGTCTAGATTTTATGTGAAGATATTCCCGTTTCCAATGAAGGCTTCACACTGTCCAAATATGCTCTCGCAGATTCTACAAAAAGAGTGTTTCAAAACTGCCCTATGAATAGTTATGTTCAACTCCATGAGTTGAATGCACACATCACAAAGTAGTTTCTGAGAATCCTTCTGTCTAGTTTATATGTGAAGATGTTCCCTTTTTCATTGAAGGCCTCAAATCATTCCAAATATCCACTTGCAGGTCCTTCAAAAAGAGTGTTCAACAACTGCACTAAGAAATTGTATGTTCAACTCCGTGAGTTGAATGCAAACATTCCAAAGTTGTTTCTGAGAATTTTTCTGTGTTAGTTTTTGGTTGAAGATATATCCTTTTCCACGATAGCCCTCAAGGTGATACAAATGCCCTCTTTCAGATTCTACAAAAAAGAGAGTTTCTAAACTGCTTTATCAAAAGAAAGGTTTAACTCTGTGAGTTGAATGGCCATATCACAAAGTTGTTTCTGAGAGTGCTTCGGTCTAGTTTTCATGTGAAGATATTTCCTTTTCCACTGGAGAACTCAAATTGCTCCAAATGTCCACTTTCAGATACCTCAAAAAAACTGTATCTAAATGGCTCTATCAAAAGGAAGGTTCAACTCTGTAAGTTGAATGCACAAAAAAGAAAGCACTTTCTGAGAATGCTCAGTCTAGATTTTATGTGAAGATATTTCCTTTTCCACTGAAGGCCTCAAAGCGCTCCAATTGTCCACATTCACATTCCACAAAAAAAGGTTTCAAAACTGCTCTATCAAAATGAAGGTTTAACTCTTTGAGTTGAATGCACACATCACAAAGAAGTTTCTGACAATGCTTTTGTCTAGTTTTTATGTGACGATATTCAAGTTTCCAACAAAGGCCTCAAATCGGTCCAAATATCCCCTTACAGATTCTACAAAAAGACTGTTTCAAAACTGCTCTATGAAAAGTTATGTTCAAATCTGTGAGTTGAATGCACCCATCACAAAAAAGTTTCTGAGAATGCTTCTGTGTAGTTTCTATGGGAAGATAATTCCGTTTCTAATGAAGCCCTGAAACGGTCCAAATATCCACTTGTGGATTATACAAAAAGAGTGTTTCAAAACTGCTCCATGAAAACTTATGTTCTGCTCCGTGAATTGAAAGCATACATCACAAAGAAATTACTGATAACGCTTCTGTCCACTTTTTATGTGAAGATATTCCTGTTTTTAATGAAGGCCCCAAATCTGTCCAAATATGCACTTGCAGATTCTTCAAAAACAGTGTTTCACTACTGCTCTAACAAAAGGAACGTTCAACTCTGTGAGTTGAATGCAAACTTCTCAAAGAAGTTTCTGAGAATGCTTCTGTCTGGTTTTTATTGGAAGATATTTCCTTTTCCACCACAGCCCTCAAAGTCCTACAAATTGTCCTCTTTCAGATTCTACAAAAAGAGTGTTTCAAAACTGCTCTATGAAAAGGATGGTTCAACTCTGTGAGTTGAATGCACAGATCACACAGAAGTTTCTGAGATTGCTTCTGTCTAGTTTTATGTGAAGATATTTCCCTTTCCACCGAAGGCCTCAAACTGTCCAATTGCCGATTCTACACAAAATGTTTCAAAACTGCTCTATCAAAAGGAAGTTTGAAATCTGTCAGCTGAAGTCACACAAGAAAAAGAAGTTTCTGAGAATGCTTCTGTCTAGTTTTTATGTGAAGATATTCCCGTTTCCAACGAAGGTGTCAAAGAGGTCTAAATATCCACTTGCAGATTCCACAGAAACAGTGTTTCAAAACTGCTCTATGAAAAGTTACATTGACCTCTGTGAGGGGAATGCACACATCTGAAAGAAGTTTTTGAGAATGCTTCTGTCAAGTTTTTCTGTGAAGATATTCCTGTTTCCAATGAAGGCCTCAAATCTGTCCAAATAACCACTTGCAGGTCCTTAAAAAAGAGTGTTTCACTACTGCTCTATGAAAAGATATGTTCAACTCTGTGCGTTGCATGAAAACATCACAAAGAAGTTTCTGAGAATGATTCTGTCTAGTTTTCATTTGAAGATATTTCTTTTTACACCAGAGCCCACAAAGAGCTGTAAATGTCCACTTGCAGATTCTACAAAAAGAGCGTTTCAAAACTACTCTATCATAAGAAGGGTTGAACTCTGTGAGTTGAATATACATATCACAAAGTAGTTTCTGAGAATGCTTCTGTCTTGTTTTTATTTGAAGATAATCCCGTTTCCAAAGAAGGATTCAAAGAGCTCCAAATATCCACTTGCAGATTCTGCAAAAAGAGTGTTTCAAAACTGTTCTATCAAAAGGAAGACTCAAATCATTGAGTTGAATGCACACATCACAGAGATGTTTCTGATAATGTTTCTGTCTAGTTTGTATGTGAAGATATTTCCTTTTCCACCAAAGGCCTTGAAGCGCTCCAAATGTCCTCTTGCAGAATCTACAGAAAGTGGGTTTCAAAACTGATATAGCAAAAGGAAGGTTCAACTCTGTGAGTTGAGTGCACATATCACAAGAAGTTTCTAAGAATGTTTCTGTCCAGCTTTTATGTGAAGATATTCCAGTTTCCAAAGAAGGCCTCAAATATGTCCAAATATCCCATTGCAGATCCTACAAAAACATTGTTTCAAAACTGCTCTATCAAAAGTTCAATTCTGTGAATTGAATGAACACATCAGAAAGACGTTTATGAGAATGCTTCTGTCTAGTTTTTATGTGAAGATATTCGGTTTCCAACAAAGGCCTGAAATCATTTCAAATTTCCCTTGCAGGTTTCTCAAAAAGAGTGTTTCACATCTCCTCTATTAAAAGGTATGTTCAACTCTGTCAGTTGAATGCAAATATCACAAGGATATTTCTGAGAATGCTTCTGTCTAGTTTTTATTTGAAGATATTTCATTTTCCAATATAGTCCTCAAAGTACTACAAATGTCCTTTGCAGATCCTAGAAAAACAGTGTTTTATATCTGCTGTATCAAAAGGAAGGTTCAACTCTGTGAGTTGAATGTGCACATCACAAAGAAGTTTCTGAGAATGCTTCAGTCTTGTTTTTATGTTAAGATATTCTCTTTTCCAATGAAGGATTCAAAGCACTCCAAATATCCACTTGCAGATTTTACAAAAATAGTGTTTCAAAACAGCTGATCAACAGGAAAGTTCAACTCAGTGAATTGAATGCACACATCACAAACCAGTTTCTGAAAACGCTTCTGTCTAGTTTTTATGTGAAGACATTTCCTTTTCCTCAGAAGGCCTCAAAGTGCTCCCAATATCCACTTGCATATTCTACAAAAAGAGTATTTCAAAACTGCTCTATCAAAAAAGGAAGGTTCAACTAGGTGAGTTGATTGCACACATCACAAAGAAGTTTCTGAGAAGGCTTCTGTCTAGTTTTAAGTGAAGATATTCCCGTTTCCAACGAATGCCTCAAATCAGTCCAAATATCCCCTTGCAGATTCTACAAAAAGAGTGTTTCAAAACTAATCTATCAAAAAGGAGCTTCAACTCTGTGAGTTGAATGCACACATCATAAAGGTGTTTCTGACAATTCTTCTGTCTAGTTTTTATTTGATGATATTTACTTTTGGAGCACTGGCCTCAAATTACTCCAAATATTGACCTGCAGATTCTATTAAAAGAGTGTTTCAAAACTGCTCTATCAAAAAAAGTTCAAATTTGTTAGTTGAATGCACTCATCAAAAAGAAGTTTCTTAGAATGCGTCTGTCTAGTTTTTAGGTGAAGATATTTACTTTTAGAGCATTGGCCTCAAAGCGCTCCAAATATTCACTTGCAGATTCTACAAAAATACTGTTTCAAAACTGCTCTATCAAAAGGAAGGTTCAACTCTGTGAATTCAATGCAGACATCACAAAGAAGTTTCTGAGAATGCTTCTGTCTAGTTTTTAAGTGAAGATATTTCCTTTTCCAGCATAGGCCTCAAAGTGCTCCAAATATCCACTTGCAGATTCTAGAAAAAGAGTGCTTCACAACTTCTCTAACAAAAGGAATGTTCAGCACTGTGAATTGAATGCACTCATCACAAAGAAGTTTCTGAGAATGCTTCTCTATTTTTTTTATGTGAGGATATTCCCTTTTCCAGCTTAGGCCTCAAAGTGCTCTAAGTATTCACACGCAAATACTACAAAAAGAGTGTTTCAAAGCTGCTGTATCAAAAGGATGGTTTAACTCTACATGTTGAATGCACACGTCACAAATAAATTTTTGAGAATGTTTCTATCTTGTTTTTATGTGAAGATATTTCCTTTTCCAGCATAGTCTTCAAAGCACTCCATATATACACGTGCAGATCCTCTAAAAACAGTGTTTCAAAACTGCTCTATCAAAAGAAAAGTTCAACTCTGGGAGTTGAATGCACCCATCACAAAGAAGTTTGAGAAAACGCTTCTCTCTAGTTTTTAAGTGAAGATATTTCCTTTTCCAGCATAGGCCTCAAAGCGCTGCAAATAACCAATTGAAAATTCTACCAAAAAGGTGTTTCAAAACTGCTCTATAAAACAGAAGGTACAAGTCTGTGAGTTGAAAACACACACCAAAAATTAGTTTCTGAGAAGGCTTCCGTCTAGTTTCTATATGAAGATATTTCCTTTTCCACCAGAGGCACAATCGCTCCAAATATCCACTTGCAGATTCTGCAAAAAGAGTGTTTCAAAACTGCTCTATCAAAAGGACGGTTCAGCTCTATGACTTGAATGTAGACATCACAAAGAAGTTTCTGAGAATGCTTCTGTCTAGTTTTTATATGAAGATGTTTCCTTTTCCAGCATGGGCCTCCAAGCGCTCCCAATATTGACTTGGAGATTCTGCAAAAAGATTGTTTCAAAACTGCTCTATCAAAAGAAAGATTCAACTCTGCATGTTGAATGCACACAGAACAAAGAAGTTTGTGAGAATGCTGCTGTCTAGTTTTTATGTTAATATAATTCCTTTTCCAGCATTGGCCTCGAAACACTCCAAATATCCACTTGCAGATTCTACAAAAAGAGTGTTTCAAAACTGCTCTATAAAAACAAAGTTTTAACTTTGTTAGTTGAATGCACACATCAAAAAGAATTTCTTAGAATGCTTCAGTCTAGTTTTAAGGTGAAGATATTCCCTTTTCCAGAATAGGCCTCAAAGCACTCCAAATATTCACTTGCAGATTCTACAAAAATAGTGATTCTAAATTGCTCTATCAAAAGGAAGATTCAACTCTGTGAATTGAATGAAGTAATCACAAAGCAATTTCTCAGAATCCTTCTGTATAGTTTTTAAGTGAAGATATTTCCTTTTCAAGCATAGTCCTCGAAGTGCTCCAAATATCCACCTGCAGATTCTAGAAAAAGAGTGTTTCAAAACTGCTCTATCAAAAGGAATGTTCAGCACTGTGAATTGAATGCACACATCACAAAGAAGTTTCTGAGAATGCTTCTCTCTTGTTTGTATGTGAGAATATTCCCTTTTCCAGCTTAGGCCTCAAAGCGCTCGAAATATCCACTTGCAGATTCTGCAAAAAGAGTGTTTCAAAACTGCTGTATAAATAGGGTGGTTCAGCTCCGTGAGTTGAATGCGTACATCACAAAGAAGTTTCTGAAAATGCAGCTGTCTAGATTTTATGTGAAGATATTTCCTTTTCCAGCTTAGGCATCAAAGTGCTCTAAGTATTCACATGCAACTTCTTCAAAAAGAGTGTTTCAAAGCTGCTGTATCAGAAGGACGGTTTAACTCTATAAGTTGAATGTACATGTCACAAAGAAATTTTTGAGAATGCTTCTGTCTTGTTTTTATGTGAAGATATTTCCTTTTCCAGCATAGTCCTCAAAGCGCTCCATGTATACACTTGCAGATCCTCTAAAATCAGTGTTTCAAAACTGCTCTATCAAAAGAAAAGTTCAACTCTGGGAGTTGAATGCACACAACACAAAGAAGTTTGTGAAAACATTTCTCTCTTGTTTTTATGTGAAGATATTTCCTTTTCCAGCATAGGACTCAAAGCGCTGTAAATAACCAATTGAAAATTCTACAAAAAAGGTGTTTCAAAACTGCTCTACAAAACAGAAGGTACAAGTCTGTGAGTTGAAAGCACACACCACAAATTAGTTTCTGAGACGGCTTCCGTCTAGTTTCTACAGGAAGATATTTCCTTTTCTACCAGAGGCCGCAATCGCTCCAAATATCCACTTGCAGATTCTACAAAAAGAGTGTTTGAAAACTGCTCTATCAAAAGGAAGGTTCAACTCTATGAACTGACTGCACATATCACAAAGAAGTTTCTGAGAATGCTTCTGTCTAGTTTTTTATGTGAAGATGTTTCCTTTTATAGCATAGGCCTTAAAGGGCTTCAAATATTCATTTGCCGATTCTACAAAAAGAGTGTTTCAAAACTGCTCTATCAAAAGGAAGGTTGAACTCTGTGAGTTGAATGCATGCATCACAAAGAAGTTTCTGAGAATGCTTCTGTCTAGTTTTTATGTGAAGATATTTCCTTTTCCAGGTTTGGCCTCAAATTGCTCCAAATATCCACTTGCAGATTATTAAAAAAGAGTGTTTCAAAACTGCTCTGTCAAATGAAGTTTCAACTCTATAACTTGAATGTAGACATCACAAAGAAGTTTCTGAGAATGCTTCTGTCTAGTTTTTAAGTGAAGCTGTTACCTTTTCCAGATTAGACCTCTAAGCGCTCAAAATATTGACTTGGAGATTCTGAAAAAGATTGTTTCAAAACTGCTGTATCAAAAAGAAGATTCAACTCTGTGTGTTGAATGGGCACAGAACAAAGAAGTTTGTGAGAATGCTGCTGTCTAGTTTTTATTTGAATATAATTCCTTTTCCAGCATTGGCCACAAAGCGATCCAAATATCCACTTACAGATTCTACAAAAAGAGTGTTTCAAAACCATTCTATCAAAAGGAAGGTTCAACTCTGTGAATTGAATGCACACATTTCATGGATGTTTCTGATAATGCTTCTGTCTAGTTTTTAGTTGAAGATATTTCCTTTTACAGAATTGGCCTCAAAGCGCTCAAAATAACCACTTGCAGATTCTGCAAAAAGAGTGCTTCAAACCTGCTCTATCAAAATGATGTTTCAGCTCTGTGAATTGAATGCACACATCACAAAGATGTTTATGAGAATGCTTCTGTCTAGTTTCTATGTGAAGATATTTCCATTTCCAGCATAGACCTTAAAGGGCTTAAATATACACTTGCAGATACTACAAAAAGAGCTTTTCAAAGCTGCTGTATCAAAAGGAAGGTTCAACTCTGTGAGTTGAATGCAAACGTCACAAAGAAGTTTCTGAGAATGTTTCTCTCTACTTTTTATAGGAAATAATTATTTTTCCAGCATAGGCCTCAAAGCGCTCCAGATATCCACTTGCAGATTTTACAAAAAGACTGTTTCAAAACTGCTCTATCAAAAAGAATGTTCAACTCTGTGAGTTGAATGCACACATCAAAAAGAAGTTTCTGAGAATGCTTCTGTCTAGTTTTTATGTGAAGATATTCCCTTTTCCAGCTTAGAACTCAAAGTGCTCCAAATATCCCCTTGCAGATTCCACAAAATGAGTGTTTCAAAACTGCTCTATCAATAAAAGGGTTCAACTCCTTGAGTTGAATGCATATATCACAAACAAGTTTCTGAGAATGCTACTATCTACTTTTTATGTGAAGATATTTCCTTTTCCAGCTTAGACCTTAAACTGCTTGCAATATTCACATGGAGATTCTACAAAAAGAGTGTTTCAAACTGCTCTATCAAAAGGAACATTCAACTCAGTGTGTTGAAAGCACACATAACAAAGAAGTTCGTGAGAATGCTTCTGTCTAGTTTTTGTGAAGATATTTCCTTTTTCAACATTGACCTCAAAGCGTTCCGTATATGCACTTGCAGATTCTCCAAAAATAGTGTTCCAAAACTGCTCTATCAAAAGGAAAGTTCAACTCCGTGAGTTGAATGAACACATCTCAAGGATGTTTCTGAAAATACTTCTCTCTAATTTTTATGTGAAGATAATTCCTTTTCCATCATTGGCATCTAAGGGATTAAAGTATCCACTTGGATAATCTACAAAAAAGTGTTCCAAAACTGCTCTATCAAAAGGATTGTTCAACTCGGTGAGTTGAAGCCACATATCACAAAGAAGTTTCTGAGAATGCTTCTGTATAATTTTTATGTGAAGATATTTCCTTTTCCAGCATATGCCTTAAAGCACTGCAAACAACCACTTGAAATTTCTACAAAAAGAGTCTTTCCAAACTGCTCTATCAAAAGGAAGGTACAAATCTGGAAGTTGAAAGCATGCATCACAAATTAGTTTCCGAGAAATCTTCTGTTTAGTTTTTAAATGAACATATTTCCTTTTCCCCCAAAATCTGTAATCACTCCAAATATTCCCTTGCATATTCGAAAAAAAAAGAGTGTTTTGAAACTGCCCTATCAAAAGGAAGGTTCAACTCTGTGAGCTGTAGGCACACATCACAAAGAAGTTTTTGAGAACGCTTCTGTCTAGTTTTTAGGTGAAGATATTTCCTTTTCAAGCATTGTCCTTAAGGGACTCCAAATGTCCACTTGCAGATTCTATAAAAAGAGGGTTTCAAAACTGCACTATCAAAAGGAATGTTCAACTCTATGAGTTGAATTCAGACATCACAAAGAAGTTTCTGAGAATGCTTCTGTCTAGTTTTTACGTGAAGATATTTCCTTTTCCAGCACAGGCCTCAAGGAGTTGAAAATATCCTCTTGCAGATTCTACAAAAAGAGTGTTTCAAAACTGCTCTATCAAAAGGAAGGTTCAACTCTGTGTGTTGAAAGCACACACACATCACAAATAAGTTTCTGAGAATGCCTCTTTCTAGTTTCTACGTGAAGATATTTCCTTTTCCAAGCACAGGCCTCATAGCCTTCCAAATATCCACTTGCAGATTCTTCAAAAATAGTATTTCAAAACTGGTCTATCAAATTAAATTTCATCTCTGTGATTTGAATGCACACACCACAAAGAAGTTTCTGAGTATACTTCTGTCTAGTTCTTATGGAAAAATATTTCCTTTTACAGCATAGGCCTCAAGATGCCCCTAGTATCCAGTAGCAGATTCTACAAAAAGAGTGCTTCCAAACTGCACTATCAAAAGGAAGGTTCAACTCTGTGAGTTGAACGCACACATCACAAAGAAGTTTCTGAGAATGCTTCTCTCTTGTTTTTATGTGAAGATATTGCCTTTTCCAGGTTAGGATTCAAAGCACTCCAACTATCCACTTGCAGATAATACAAAAAGAGTGTTTCAAAACCTCACTATACAAAGGATGATTCAACTTTGAGAGCTGAATGCATACATCACAAAGAAGATTCTGAAACCACTTCTCTTTAGTTTTTATGTGAAGATATTTCCTTTTCCAGCATAGGCATCAAAGAGATCCAAATATCCACTTGCAGAATCTAAAAAAGAGTGTCTCAAAACTGCTCTATCAAAAGGAATGTGCAACTCTGTGAGCTGAAGGCACACATCACAAAGAAGTTTCTGAAAACGCTTCTGTCTAGTTTTTATGTGAAGATATTTCTTTTTCTTGCATAGGCCTCAAAGTGCTGCAAATAACCAACTGCAAATTCTACAAAAAGAGTCTTTCAAAACAGCTCTATCAAAAGGAAGGTACAAGTCTGTGATTTGAAAGCACATATCACTAATTAGTTTCTGAGAACGCTTCTGTCTAGTTTTTATATGAAGATATTTCTTTTTCCCCCAGAGGCCACAGTCGCTACAAATATCCACTTGTAGATTCTACAAAAAGAGTATTTCAAAACTGCTCTATCAGAAAGAAGGTTCAACTCTGTGAATTTAATGCACACATCACAAAGAAGTTTCTGATAATATTTCTGTATAGTTTTTATGTGAAGATATTTCTTTTTCCAGCATAGGCTTTCAAGGGCTTCAAATATCCAGTTGCAGATTATGCAAAAAGAGTGTTTCAAAACTGTTCTATCAAAAGGAAGGTACAACTCTGTGAGTTGAATGCACGCAGCAAAATGAAGTTTCTGAGAATACATCGCTCTACTTTTTATGGGAAGATATAACCTTTTCCAGCATAGGCCTCAAACCGCTCCAAATATCCTCTTGCAGATTCTGCAAAAACAGTGTTTCAAAACTGCTCTATCAAAAGGAGGTTTCAAAAGTGAAAGTTGATTACACATATCACAAAGAATTTTCTGAGAATGCTTCTCTCTACTTTTTATAGGCAGATATTTCCTTTTCCAGCATAGGCCTATTCACTCCAAATATGCACTTGCAGATTCTATAAAAAGAGGGTTTCAAAACTGCTCTATCAAAAGAAAGGTTCATCTCAGTGAGTTGAATGCACACATCACAAGGTACTTTCTGAGGATACTTCTATCTACTTTTTATTTGAAGATATTCCCGTTTCCAGCAAATGCATCATAGTGCTCCAAATATCCACTTGCAGATTCTAGAAAAAGAGTGTTCCAAAACTGCTCCATCAAAAGGAAGTTTCAACTCTGTGTGCTGAATGAACACATTGCCAAGAAGTTTCTGAGAACGCTTCTGTCTAGTTTTTATGTAAAGATATTTCTTTTTCCACCGAAGGCCTCAAAGTGCCCGAAATGTCCACTTGCAGATTCTACAAAAAGTGTTTCAAAACTGCTCTATCAAAAGGAAAGTTCAAGTCTGTGAGATGAATGCAAATATCACAAAGAAGTTTCTCAGAATTCTTCTTTCTAGTTTTTATTTGAAGTTATTTCATTTTCCACCACAGCCCTCAAAGCTCTACAAATGACCACTTGCAGATTCTAAAAGCAGAGTGTTTCAAATTTGTTCTATCAAAACAAATAGTCTACTCTTTGAGTTGCATGCACACATCACAAAGTAGTTTCTGAGAATGCTTCTATCTCGTTTTTATTGGAAGATATTGTCATTTCCAGTGAAGGCTTTGAAGCGCTCAAAATATACACTTGCTGATTCTACAAAAAGAGTGTTTCAAAACCGGTCTATCAAAAGGAAGGTTCAACTCAGTGAGTTGAATGGACACATCAAAAAGAAGTTATGAGAATGCTTCTGTCTAGTTTTTATGTGAAGATATTTCCTTTTGTACCGTTGGTCTCAAAGTGCTCCAAATAACCACCTGCAGTTTCTACAAAAAGAGTGTTTCAAAACTGCGCTATCAAAAGGACGGCTCAACTCTGTGAGTTGAATGCACTCATCATGAAGAAGCTTCTGAGAATGCTTCTGTCTAGTTTCTATTTGAAGACATACACGTTTCCAAAGAACTCCCAAAACTGTCCAAATATCCCATTGCAAATTGTACAAAAAGAGTTTAAAATCTGCTCTATAAAAAGGAAGCTTCAACTCTGAGAGTTGAATGCACACATCTCAAAGAAGTTTCTGAGAAAGCTTCTGTACAGGTTTTATGTGAAGATATTCCATTTCCAACAAAGGCCTCAAATAGGTCTAAATATCCCCTTGCAGATTCTACAAAAGGAGTGTTTCAAAACTGCTCTATCAAAAGGAAGGTTCAACTTTGTTAGTTGAATGTGCACATTGGAAAGAAGTTTCTGAGAATGCTTCTGTCTAGTTTTTATGAGAAGATATTTCCTTTTCCACCAAAGGCCTCAAAGGGCCTAAAATGTCCTCTTTCAGGTTCTAAAAAAGAGTTGTTTCAAAACTGCTGTATCAAAAGGAATGTTCAAGTCTGTGAGTTGAATGCACACATCAAAAGGAATTTCTGAGAATTCTTCTGTCCAGTTTTTATGTGAAGATATTCCCGTTTCCAACAAAGACCTCAAAATGCTACAAATATCCCCTTGCAGATTCTACAAAAAGAGTGGTTCGAAACTGCTCTATCGAAAGGAAGTTTCAACTCTGTGAGTAGAATGCACACATCACAAAGTAGTTTCTGAGAATGCTTCTGTGCAATTTTTATGTGAAGATATTCCCATTTCCAATGAACGCCTCTACACGGTTCAAATATCCCCTTGCAGATTATACAAAAAGAGGGTTTCAAAACTGCTCTATCAAAAGGAAGGTTCAACTCCGTGAGTTGAATGCACACATCACAAAGTCATTTCTGAGAATGCTTCTGTGTAGTTTTTATGTGAAGATATTCCCGTTTCCAGAGATGGTGTCAATTCGGTCTAAATATCCACTTGCACGTTCTTCAAAAAGAGTGTTTCAGAACTGCTCTGTGAAAAGGTATGTTCAACTCTGTGAGTTGAATGCAAACATCACAAAGAAGTTTCTGAGAATGCTTCTGTCTAGATTTATTTTGAAGACATTTCCTTTCCACCATAGCCCTCAAAGCACTACAAATGTCCACTTGCAGATTCCACAAAAAGAGTGTTTGAAAACTACTCTCTCAAAAGAAAGGTTCATCTCTGTGAGTTCAATACACACATCACACAGTAGTTTCTGAGAATTGTTCTGTCTAGCTTTTATTTGAAGATATTCCCTTTTCCAACTAAAGCTTCAAATTGCTTCAAATATCCAATTGCAGATTTCACAAAAAGAGTGTTCCAAAACTGCTATATCAAGAGGAATGTTGAACTCTGTGAGTTGAATGCACACATCACAAAGAAGTTTCTGTCTAGCTTTTATGTGAAGATATTTCCTTTTCCAGTGTAGGCCTCAAAGCACTCCAAATGTACTCTTGTAGATTCTACAAAAAAGGTGTTTCAAAACTGGTCTATCCAAAGGAAGGTTTAAATCTGTGAGATCAATTCACACATCACAAAGAATTTTCTGAGAATGCTTCTGTCCAATTTTTATGTGAAGATATTCCCATTTCCAATGAAGGCCTCAAAACGCTCCAAATATCCCCTTGCAGGTTCTACAAAAAGAGTGTTCAAAACTACTCTATTGAAAGGAAGGTTCAATTATGCAAGTAGAATGCACACATCACAAATTAGTTTCTGAGACTACTTCCATCTAGTTTTTATTCGAAATTATTCTCATTACTAATGAAGGCCTCAAAGCAGTCCATATATCCAGTTGCAGATTCTACAAAAAGAGTGTTTCAAAACTCTTCAATCAGCATAAAGGTTCAACACTGTGAGTTAAACGCCCACATCACAATGAAGTTTCTGAGAATGCTTCTGTCTGGATTTTATGTGAAGACATTCCCGTTTACAATGAAGGCCTCAAATAGGTCAAATATCCAATTGCAGATTGTACAAAAAGAGTGTTTCAATACTGCTTTACCAAAAGGATGGTTCAACTCTGAGCTAAATGCACACATCAAAAAAGAAGTTTCTGAGAATGCTTCTGTCAAGTTTTTATGTTAAGATATTCCCTTTTCCAATGAAAGCCTCAAATTGGTCCACTTCTCCCCTTGCAGATTCTACAAAAAGAGTGTTTCAAAACTGCTGTATGAAAAGTTATGTTCAATTATGTGAGTTGAATGAACACATCACAAAGATGTTTCTGAGAATGCTTCTGTCTAATTTTTATATGAAGATATTCCCTTTTCCAGCAGAGGCCTCAAATCGCTCCAAATATCCAATTGCAGATTGTACAGAAAGGGTGTTTCAAAACAGCTCTATCGAAAGGAAGGTTCAGCTCTGTGAATTGAATGCATTCACCACAAAGAAGTTTCTGAGAATGCTTCTGTCCAGTTTTTATGTGAAGATATTTCCTTTTTCAGCAAACGCCTCAAAGTGCTCCAAATATCTACCTGCAGATTCTACAAAAAGAGTGTTTCAAAACTGCTCTATCAAAAATAAAGTTCAATTCTGTGAGCTGAATGCACTCATCACAAAGAAGTTTCTGAGAATGCTTCTGTCTACTTTTAATGTGAAGGTATTGCCTTTTTCACTTTTGGCCTCAATGCACTCCTAACATCCACTTGCAGACTCTACAAAAAGAGTGTTTCAAAGCTGTCCTATCAAAAGGAAGGTTCAACACTGTGAGTTGAATGCACCCATCACAAAGTAGTTTCTGATAATGCTTCTATCTAGTTTTTATGTGATGAGATTTCCTTTTCCAGCATAGGTCTGAAAGCGCTACAAATATCCACTTGTAGATTCTCCAAAAGGGTTTTTTTAAAACTGTTCGATAAAAAGGGAAAGTTCAAATCTCTGAGTTGAATGCACTCTTCACAAAAAGTTTCTGAGAATGCTTCTGTCTAGTTTTTTTGTGAAGATATTTCCTATTCCAGCATAGGCCTCAAAACGCTCCAAATATCCACTTGCAGATTCTACTAAGAGAGTGTTTCAAATCTGTTCTACCAAAAGGAAGGTTCAACACTGTGAGTTGAATGCACTCATCAGAAAGGAGTTTCTGAGAACGTTTCTGTCTTGTTTGTATGTGAAGATATTTCTATTTCCATCATAGGCCTCAAATCGCTCCAAATATCCAGTTGCAGATTGTACAGAAAGGGTGTTTCAAAACAGCTCTATCAAAAGGAATGTCCAACTCTGTAAGTTGAATGCTTACATCACAAAGTACTTTCTAAGAATGCTTCTGTCTGCTTATCATGTGAAGATATTTCGTTTTCAGGCATAGGCCTCAAATCGCTCTAAATATCCACTTGCAGATTCTACAAAAAGAGTGTTTCAAAACTATTCTATCAAAAGGAAGTTTCAATCCTGTGAGCTGAATTTATGAGGCTAAGAGAAGTTTCTGAGAATGCTTCTGTCTAGTTTTTATGTGAAGATATTCCCTTTTCCAGCATTGGCCTCACATCGCTCCAAATATCCACTTGCAGATCCTACAAAAAGCGTGTTTCAAAACTGCTCTATCAAAAGTAAGGTTCAGCACTGTGAGTTGAATGCACACATCACAAACAAGTTTCTGAGAATGCTTCTGTCTTGTTTTTATGTGAAGATATTTCATTTTCCTTCATAGGCCTCAAAGCGCTCCACATATACCCATGCAAATACTACAAAAAGAGTGTTTCAAAACAGCTCTATGAAAAGGAAGGTTCACGTCTGTGAGTTGAATGCACACATAAGAAAGACGTTTCTGAGAATGCTTCAATCTAGTTTTTATGTGAATTTATTTCCTTTTCCAGCATAGGCCTAAAAGCACTCCAAATATCCACTGCAGATTCAACACAAAGAGTGTTTCAAAACTCTTCTATCAAAAGGAAGGTTCAACTTTGTGAGTTGAATGCACTCATCAAAAAGAAGTTTCTGAGAATGCTTCAATCTTGTTTGTATGTGAAGATATTTCTATTTCCATCATAAGCCTCAAATCGCTCCAAATATCCAATTGTAGATTGTACAGAAAGGGTGTTTCAAAACAGCTCTATCAAAAGGAATGTTCAACTCTGTAAGTTGAATGCACACATCACAAAGAACTTTCTGAGAATGCTTCTGTCTACTTATCACGTGAAGATATTTCATTTTCAAGCATAGGCCTCAAATCACTCTAAATATCCACTTGCAGATACTACAAAAAGAGTGTTTCAAAACTATTCTATCAAAAGGAAGTTTCAAGTCTGTGAGTTGAATTTATGAGGCACAGAGAAGTTTCTGAGAATGCTTCTGTCTAGTTTTTATGTGAAGATATTCCTTTTTCCAGCGTTGGCGTCACATCACTCCAAATATGCACTTGCAGATTCTACAAAAAGGGTGTTTCAAAAGTGCTCTATCAAAACGAAGGTTCAACACTGTGATTTGAATGCACACATCACAAACAAGTTTCTGAGAATGCTTCTGTCTTGTTTTTATGTGAAGATATTTAGTTTACCTGCATGGGCCTCAAAGAGCTCCACATATACCCTTGCAAATTCTACAAGAAGAGTGTTTCAAAACTGCTCTATGAAAAGGAAGGTTCACGTCTGTGAGTTGAATGCACACATAAGAAAGACGTTTCTGAGAATGCTTCAATCTAGTTTTTATGTGAATTTATTTCCTTTTCCAGTGTAGGTCTCAAAGGTCTCCAAATATCCACTTGCAGATTCCACAAAAAGAGTGTATCAAAACTCTTCTATCAAAAGGAAGGTTCAACTTTGTGAGTTGAATGCACTCATCAAAAAGAAGTTTCTGAGAATGCTTCCGTCTGGTTTTTATGTGAAGATATTTTCTTTTCCGGCATAGGCTTCAAAGCACTCCAAATATCCACTTGCAGATCCTACAAAAAGAATGCTTCAAAACTGTTCTATCAAAAGGAAGGTTCACATCCGTGAGTTAAATGCTCTCATCACAAAGAAGTTTCTGAGAATGCTTCTGTCTGTTTTTTATGTGAAGATATTTCCTTTTCCAGCATAGGCATCAAAGCGCTCCAAGTATCCACTTCCACAATCTACAAAGAGAGAGTTTCAAAACTGTTCTATCAAAAGGAAAGTTCAACACTATCAGTTGAATGCACTCATCACAGAGAAGTTGCGGGGAATGCTTTTGTCTAATTTATAAGTGAAGATATTTCCTTTTCCATCATAGGCCTGAAATCGCTCCAAATATCCACTTGCAGATTCTATAAAAATAGGGTTTCAAAACTGTTCTATCAACAGGAAGGTTCAACTGTGTGAGTTGAATGCACTCATCACTAAGAAGTCTCTGAGAATTCTTCTGTCTAGTTTTTATGTGAAGATATTTCCTTTTCCAGCACAGCGCTCAAACGCCCCAAATATCAAATTGCAGATACTACAAAAAGAGTGTTTCAAACGTGAACTATCAAAAGGAATGTTCAAGACTGTGAGTTGAATTCATAAAGCACAGGGAAGTTTCTGACAATGCTTCTGTCTAATTATTATGGGAAAATATCTCCTTTTCCAGCATAGGCCTCAAGCGCTCCAAATATCCACTTGCCGATACTACAGAATGGGTGTTTCAAAACTGCTGTATCAAAAGGAAGGTTCCACATGGTGAGTTGAATGCATACATCACAAAGAAGTTTCTGAGAATGCTTCTGTCTACTTTTTATGTGAAGATATTTCCTTTTCCAGCATAGGCCTCAAATTGTTCCAAAGATCCACTTGCAGATTCTACAAAAAGAGTGTTCCAAATTTGCTCAATCAAAAGATGGTTCAAGTCTTTGAGTTGAATGCACTCATCACAAAGAAGTTTCTGAAATTGCTTCTGTCTAGTTTTTCTGTGAAGATATTTCCTTTTCCAGCATAGCGCTCAAGGCGCCCCAAATATCAACTGGCAGACACTATAAAAAGAGTGTTTCAAACCTGAGCTATCAAAAGGAATGTTCAAGTCTGTGAGATGAATTCATAAAGCACAGGGAAGTTTCTGATAATGCTTCAGTCTAATTTTTATGTGAAGATATTTCCTTTTCCAGCATAGGCCTCAAGCGCTCCAAATATCCACTTGCAGATTCTACAGAAAGGGTGTTTCAAAACTTCTCTATCAAAAGGAAGGTTCAACTCTGATAGTTGAATGCATACATCACAACGAAGTTTCTGAGAATGCTTCTGTCTACTTTTTCTGTGGATATATTTCCTTTTCCAGCATAGGCCTCAAATTGCTCCAAACATCGACTTGCAGATTCCACAAAAAGTGTTTCAAAATTGCTCTATCAAAAGAAGGTTCAAGTCTTTGAGTTGAATGCA